>NC_048224.1:105719541-105758321 GCF_002007445.2 Ailuropoda melanoleuca | reverse complement strand
AGACAGCCAGCGAGAGAGGGAACACAGGCAGGGGGAGTGGGAGAGGAAGAAGCAGGCTCATAGCAGAGAAGACTGATGTGGGGCTCAATCCCACAATGCCGGGATCATGCCCTGAGCCGAAGGCAGACGCTTAACTGCTGTGCCACCCAGGCGCCCCACAGCCCAATTATTGACCGGGACCCAGGCCGTGAGCCCTGGTTTTATAGGGATCTTAGGGATGTGGGCTTCTTGATTTTTCAGTCTGCCTTCTGGGGGAGGGGCCTGCCGCACCGATACTCAGGCAACACAGTTTCTGTGTCCCCTGGGTGGGGGGATGGGGATGGGCACACTGTGAGCTGGTATTTCCAGGCTTTTGTTCGCTGGCGGCTTTCCCTGGTGGTTTGCTGTGCCTCTTCTGAGAGTCAGAGCAGCAGTGGCCGAATCTCAGCCTCTGTCTCAGAACAGAGGGATCATGGACCATTCTCCACTGATGTTCTGGCCACTTTAACTCTGTTACTGTTGGTGCTGCTCAACCCTGCTATGTCCCGCGATGTGCGCCCCACACCCAGTGTCCCAGCCCTCACTTCCAGGGCCGGTGCATCTCTGTCCTTTGTGTTTCTAATACCGCCAGCCAGCCACCAGCCGCCAGCTGCCCCTGCGTGCTCCGAAGCGCTGGCCTTCAGTCTGGTGGTGCACGCTCCCTGCTCACGGTCCCAGTCTGTTCTCTCGCGGGTGCCAGTCCGCGAGTCCACCTGCTCCCCCTTGCAGGTGGCTACTGTCTCCTGGCACCCAAACATGGTGGCTCCCTCCCCCTTCTGTTTATCTTCTGATATCTGTGTGCGGTTTCACAGCTCTCCGTTTCGTACCTCGATACTCAGCCCTGGAGATGTTCATTTGTAGAGATCCAGATGTATCTTCCTGCATCTCAGGCTGATTCCGGATGTTCAGGCTGGTCTGGTACCTATCCAGCTCGACTCAGGGGACCGGCTGAAAAAGGGGTCCCCTACTCCTCCTCCATCTTAACTCCTCCCAACAAATCAACAATTCTGCATAATTATGATCTTCAGACTAGCAAGTATCTCCAGACATTGTCTTGAATATACCACTTTGCTTTGTCAAAAAAGATTGTTTTTTTCCTACCAATACCTTAAGTATGACTCTTATAGCATTTGTTACCATGAAAGTATCCTATTGTATGCAATAAGACTACTTAATACTAAAAAGAACTCACCAAAATAACCAGACTGAAATGATTAGCAACTCTGAGTACACATTTCATCTTTACTTCAAGAGAAAGTGACCTGCAATTAACTTTATACTTGTAAGTGATATAATGAAATCTTTTCATGGTTATCCTTCTTCCTACCTTGATAGTACCTTCAGTAGCGAAGGAATGAAACCTTAGTATGGTCTCCAAAGTGAAGGTTAATGCCAGTGATTCTAGATCATACATGTGCATCGAGCTCTTACATGTGAGAACATGTGAGAGTTCTTAATTTGAGTTATATAAATTTCCAGGAACAAGAGATTACCTTTAGGGATCCATGAACTCTTGATACAGTGTGAAATTTATTGATTGTGCATTTTCTCTGGCCAGGGTAAGCAATTTTGGGCATCATGGCAACTTTGATTCCTATAACTAGTTATTGTTGCTAATCATTACTTTGATTATGTAAGACCTCCATCTATCCATCTGGAACTAACATTCTTCACCTAGATTCCATCCACATAGTTACTGTTGAAATACACATACTGAGTATAGTGGTGGGCACATGACCCACACTTAGTTAGTCCCTAATGTATGGATAAACTTGTGAGACATAATGGTCTCTCTAGCTGAACTAAGTTCTGAGTTATAGTATATGAAATCTGAAGCTCTAAGAGGCCACATTTACTTAACATAGTGCAGAAAAACAGGAAGTCAGCTCGTTGAGAGATAAACATTGAAGGAGACACAAGACAGCATCAGAAGAAAAAGATAGTCCTAATGATATTTGAAACATTGGGATCCAGTTTGAGTTCCTGCAGAATACCTGACCTACAATATTTTGGCTGAAATTGTTTCTTGAAACCAACAGAACAATAAGTAATCTGTTAAATGTCTGATGTTTTTTAAGCCAGTGTTCTTAAGGAAAGATGGTAGCATAGAAATAAAATCACAAAACCTTCTATTAAAAAAAAATACAGTAACAAGATGTATACAGGAGAAAAAATTTCAGCAACTCTCAAACTAAGGGAAACTAAGGTGTAAATACCAAAAACATAAGATTATAGGAATCAGATGATTTCCTGTACCACTCCGCAGATGTGGTAGTAGAAAGAAAGAGAGGAGCAAGTGAAAAGAAAGTAAGTACAAACAAAATCCTTAAAAATCTCATTTGGATCCCTCAATGTAGAATAAAGTGAAAGGAGGAAATTAGGATGTAATAGACATGTTGCGGTGTTCTGTATGGAAAAAATTTCCCACCACCATGGAAAAATACACCAGAAATGGAACAGGCCAAGAGTCACCATTTTATTTTTTCCTAGGTTGGAGGAATTTACAGTAGGGCACAAAGAATGGTTGTTCACATATGTAGTTCTGCAACGACATAATGGAACAGAAAATGTTTAAAAATGAGAAAGTGGGAGACTACTGTGAAAGATAGATACAAGTAACGATATGAAAGTAGTTGTATGGTAAGTCCTGTGGTGACTGAGCAATGAACTGCATGGTTGGGGAACACTACACTAAGAAATCACATGTAAGATGCCAATGAATTCCCCTCCTTCACTAAAAACTATTAACATAATGGTCAAAACCAGTATGTTTGAAATACTCATTTTTCTAATTTAGAGAGATTAGTACCTTAAAAAGAAAATTAAATTCAGTTTCAATAGGGAATAGGGTTAAAGAAACAAAGGAAATGGAGGAAAAAATATAAAACTAAAAGACATTAGAAAAGAGCATAATAGGGGCCCCTGGGTGGCACAGAGGTTAAGCTTCTGCCTTCAGCTCAGGGCGTGATCCCGGTGTTCTGGGATCGAGCCCCACATCAGGCTCCTCTGCTGGGAGCCTGCTTCTTCCTCTCCCACTCCCCCTGCTGTGTTCCCTCTCTCGCTGGCTGTCTCTATATCTGTTGAATAAATAAATAAAATCTTAAAAAAAAAAAAGAAAAGAGCATAATAGTTGAGAGGAGATAATATTTCAAAAATCTTATTTCCAAGTTGTAAAAATAAGCATGTCCAAAATTAAACAAAATTAATTAAACAAAATTTAACCTCTGGAATTAAAAAAAACAAAACACTGTAGGTCAAATAGGTACATTGTGCTGTACCAACATTGTTATGTCATGATTATTCCTCAGATATATCTTAGTGAATTCTATGAACTTCAAGTTAAATAATCCTTTAAGTGTCCAGGCAGAAAAAGAAAGTGAAATGCAAAGAGGGGAAGCAAACAACAAAAGAAGATAAAAACAAAGCAAAACAAAAAATGAACCCAGACATTATGAGAAAATTCAATAGGAGAGGGTATTTAATGTAATTCTGACACCAATTGCCTGGAGTTAGGGCAGACCGCACAGTTTAAGGGCTCAATCCTACAAGACTGACTCCACCTGCAAGCGGTGAGTCCCCAGGTTATCCACAACTTTTGTCTGAGTTACCTACAAACCAGAGGTTCCCACAACTTCCTCCCCAGTTTTGATCGTTTGCTAGAGCTGCTCACAGAATGCAAGAACACCGTTCCTTTACAGTTACTGATTTATTATGAAGGATATTGAAGGATACAAAAGAACAGGTGAAGAGATAGAAGACAAGGTCTGGAAAGGGGCATCTGTCCCTGTAGAGTTTGGGGTAACCACAACCTCTCATAACCTGGGTGTGTTCTTGTTCACCAATTAGGGCACTCTCTGCACCTCATAATTTTGGGATTTTTACGGAGGCTTTGTTATATAGATACAGTTGATTAAATCATTGTGTGTGGGGATTGATTCAATTTCCAGCCCCTTTTCCCTTTCCAGAGGTCAGGGGTTGGGCCTGAAATCTTCAACTCTAATCACAAGGTTGGTTTCCCTGGCAACCAGCCCCCATTCTGGTTTTCTAGGGGCTTTCCAAAAATCACCTCATAAGCATAAATTCAGGTGGGAAAGGGGCTTGCTATGAATAACAAAAGACACTCACCTTTATTGTTCTGGAGCTATTTCAGGAATGGAGTACAAAAGATCAAACATTGTAACAAAAGATGCTCCCTATAGCTCTTATCACTTAGGAAATTACAAGGGTTTTTAGGAGCTCTGTGCCAGGAATGAGACGAAGACCAAATATATATTTCTAATTATAAATCATAATATCACACATAAAAATTAAGAGTCAACAAACATAGAAAAGCCCAGAAAATGAAATGCAAATCTTTAAAGTAAAATAAAAAGAAAAAAATATTTAGAAGTACCTTAAAAATAATATGCCACAACTTCCCTACAGTAGATTCTGGAGGTGTATGAATGATGCAGAGTTGGCAAGAAAGTGTTCATTGATAAAAAAATAAAAACCAATAAATTTGACAAATTTCAAAATATATGCCTGATTTCAAAACAGGAATATAGAAATGTCATTTTTATTGATTATTAAATAATTGTCTTTCACACTGTTGAGGAGGAAACAGTTTTATCAACTCTTCAAGTTTCTTCTGGCTGACCTAGGAATTAAATTGACAAGACAGAATAAAACGAAAAAATTAAGTTTAATTCATATTTGGGGAGATCCCATAGATACAGGACCTAAGAAACGACCAGGACATGAAGCTGTTGTATTTTTTTAGACAAGCATAAACCTTTGAGTAATTGATAGGACAAAGAAAACTTATGTTTGGGAGCTTCAATTAGCATGGAATTCTAAACAGAAATTGGCCGGGGGTAGTAAAATCAGCAAAAATAAGCAGCTTTATTTATACTGGCTTCTCTGACCCTGAACTCTCTGTCTCTGATAACGATGTCTCTGTCTCTGTCTCTCCCCCTCTCTCCCTTTCCCTCCCCTCCCTCCATCTGCTAGTGCAAGGGGAGGTTACCTTTTCACATTGGAGATTTGTTTCCTGCTTTCTGGAGACAAAGGAACATCAGAATATTCTTGCACTGGATGTTTCTTAAGTAACTTTAATTCAGAATCATCAGTATGACACTGTGGCATATCTTGGGGCAGCCTGCATGTTATGGGGCAAAAGCACAGAACATGTATCTTCTGAATAAGAGATCATTATCAGATGTTTGCTTTGCAAATACTTGTAGTTTCATAAAAATAAAGTCATGCAGCTTATCATAATTGTCTTTATTTTTCACTCAGCACAATTATTTTGAGATTTATCCATTTTAATCATGTACCAATAGTTCATTCTGTTTCCTTGCCAAGTAATATTCCAATGTGTGGATATTTCACAATTTGTTCATTTTTCACCAATTGATGGATGTTTGAGTTGTCTCTAGTTTTTGTCTTTAGTTTGTTAACATGGTGAAATACAACGATGTGCTTTTATACTGAAAAAAAGTCAGACAAAACGTTTTATACAATATACCATATGACACTTTTTATGAAACTCTAGGCAATGAACATTTATAGTAATAAAAAGTTTAGTGGATATGAGGGACTATGGGTGGGGGTGGGGGAAGAGGAAAAGATTGAAAAATGACAAAAAGAAACTTTAGGGGAAAAAGAATGTTCACTATCTTTATTGTGGCAATGGTTTCACAAATGCATCCATTTGTTAAAACATAAAATTACACACTAAACATAGGGAGCTTATTGTACACACTTATATCTTAATAATGCTGTTAGAAAAGACAGGTTTCATCTTTCAATCTTAGCTTGCAGATGGCATCTGAAATGCTTCTGGAGTATATTTGCATCGATGGGGACACATAGGATCATCCTTATTTTATAACTCTTCCCCATCAATAAGTACACCAAAGTTCATGGTGACATCTGCCAAAGTGTCTGAGTTCTGCAATCTATCAGGGCTAATGCCTAGGTCCTCTAAATCCTGAAAGTAATGGTTATATAAATTATAGTCCATGGTTTGGCAATAAATGGATTTTACTTTAATTTGTTTTAAGAGGAAGGCAATTTTACCTCATTGATTTTCAATCTTCTGTACTCACCTGTTTATTAAACATTGCTTTATCTCTCTTTGGTTCATTTTTATCTTCAGTAAATATTAATTGTTGATAATGAAGACAATGTATATCATATTTTCTATTCAGAAGGATATATTGCTTAATGCAGACCTTCACATAATAAATCTTATCTGAAATATGTAAACATTAAATGTTCATTTTACAGATAAAAAGCAGACACTAAGCAATTGTTTTTTATCATAGTTACAGTAAAACCAGGGTAACATAAATTATAAGGATTCTGGAATATCAGTCTCCTGTCATATTGCTTTCTGCATTATAACCTATCAGTAGTCTTCACAAGTGCCAAGTGGGTTAAACCAGTGATGTTTCCTTAGTTATATCATAGTTGTCTAAAAATATATACCATTTTAAAGGATTTTTGTGATATGTTTTCAGTCAATCTAGTGAAAAAGAGGGACCATTAAGTTTGAATATGTAGTTAAATGAAATAGTGTATAAAAATATTAAGAGAATAAATGATTGATACAGTAAGGAGAGAGGTAGGGGTAGTGGGAAGAGCTAATGTCTAGGAAGCACTAGTATCTGGCTGATGTTCTTTGTACAAACCTGCTGTGTCCCAGAGTGAAGTTAAGAGCTATAGATGAATAACCTGGCTTTAAATTTACTTGACCATAGTATCTCCCGTGTCCTTCTAGTCATGACAAACTGGGACCTAGTCATCCACCAGAGTAGTTGATCTCAGAAATATATTTAGACATTTCAGTATCTGATCACGTCCTCTTACCCTTCTAGCTTTTCCATTTCACTACTCCCTCACAAGAGATCTCTATTCTATCTGCAGCTTGTATTCAAATCTCTTGTGAGTGTTAGCGAACAGTATGTCCCATTATCTTTTAGTCTAATTTTCTCACAATTCCTCAACTTTGAAGGAATCCAAATTTTTCTTGTTTTGGCCTATAATGAAGTTTGTGGGTCAGCGGAGGGTTTCAGTGTTTCTAGAAAAAAGTGAACATATACCAGCATCTTTTCCAATGCATGTTCAACTGTCCTACAGGCCCAGCTATTTTTAGTTTGCTCTCCCATATGCAGTAGATATTACCTCCCCACCTTCCTCTTGTTCTCAGTAACTGGTTTCAACACTCTCAGCACTGCAACAATAGTGACAGAGAAGCACACCCTGCTGATCCAGATCCCTAATGAATCCCACAGATTCAGAGTCATCTGCATTTGCATTCTCCCTTTCCTCTTCTTTTCTAGATGAAGTGGAAAAATGCATGCTTTCCCCTTAGCCTGATACTGCTATTTTCACTCTAGATGTTGTTGGTTACCTGTATTACTTAAGGCATACATTTCTTCATTACAAATTGATCCCTTCCTTCCCTGTCTTCATTCTGCATGCACTTGCCTTCACTTTTTAACCTTAACCTATTACAGTTTCCGTTCTACTTCCATGGCTCCAAAAAGACTGTCTTCATTTAAACTCTCACTCACCGTATCATTAATCAAATTATAATATCTTAGTGCTTATTACACTTAAGCTGTAACAGAACTGAACATAGTTCACCTGTTTATCTTTTTTGAAATTGTCCCTTTATATCCAAGATTTGCCTAGAATTTTCTCCTACAACTTAGCTGCTCTTTCTTGGTCACCCTTTTATAGAGTTCTCTGCCTCTTCCACTGTCACATGTGTTGAACTTCCTCTGGATTATAACCTAGGAGTACTTTCCTTTTCACTCTACAAACTCTCCCAGGTGAATGTCATCCACATCCTGGTACCTGTTGCCCATAGCTGATGACTAACATCTAACTCAGAGGACTCTCCTCTCTCCTGAACCACATTTGTGTAGCTATTGAACTTCTCTATAATCACAAAACTGAACGTGTAATCTGAATTAACCATTTATCATTTCCACCACTATTATGTTCAACAATAATGAGAAATAAAGAACAGTAATACCTATGCCCTGTTATCACAGCCAGAAACCAGTTCAGTTATGATTTTTTCCTCTTTCCCTCATCTTCACATTTTGTTCTTAAGTCCTGTCAACTCCAAGTTTGTCTCTCAGATCCATCTAATAATTCTCTCTCTCCAGGGCAACCCCTTGGATTCATGTTTCCAGTGCCTCTTAGTCTACCCCAGGCCTAACTGAATTGCTGTATTGTCTTGACTGTCGTTCTTTGACCGGTCTGCTCTTTAGTGGTGAGAGAAACTAAGTCTGGAATCAGACTAGTCTTCAGATGGAGTCTTGCCTATCCTTCTTGTGAGCTTCTGTGACCCTGGGAGATGGGTTTAACCACTTTGTTTTCTCACCAGTAAATGTAAATAATCTTCATTTTATCATGGAGCTATTGGGAGAATATATGAGATAAAAGCTTCATAAAAATACCCAAATCCTGAACTTGAAATATGATCAATAGACGCTGCCATGGAGAAACATTATCATTACGTTAAAATAGAAACTTCATGGGTGGCACAGTGGTTAAGCATCTTCCTTCGGCTCAGGGCGTGATCCCGGCGTTCTGGGATCGAGCCCCACATCAGGCTCCTCTGCTATGAGCCTGCTTCTTCCTCTCCCACTCCCCCTGCTTGTGTTCCCTCTCTTACTGGCTGTCTCTATCTCTGTCAAATAAATAAATAAAATCTTTAAAAAAAAATAAAACAGAAACTTCATGCTATTTTCACGTGCACTAGCTTCCATTGTCATTTGGTAAAATCCCCAGTTCCTTCACATACCTAATGATGCCCTGAATTCTGCCAGGCTTCCTTGGGTCTCTTTCATACCTGAGCCCTGACCCATTCATGTCATTTGTGTATACACCATGGTACACTCCTCTCCATCTGAAATGGGACAGGAGAAACTTATAGGCAGCAGTAATGACCAAGGCCCTTTAGGTAAGAAAAAGGTTGGCAATAAAAACCAGAAAGAAGGCTGCATAGATCAAGTGGGAGTGAGTGAATGAAGAAATTAGTAAAAATTGTTTTGGATTGATAGGCTCCAAATCACTGAAGATTTAGCAGGCCAAGTGTTTTCAACTCTAGCACTGTTGACATACTGGACCAGTTAGTCATTTGTTGTGAGGTGTTACTCTGTGTATTTTAAGCTGTTTAGCCCCATTCCTGGCCTCTACCCACTGGATATCAGTGGCACCTTTCCAATTGTGAGAATCAAAAATGTTTCTAGGTATTGCTAATATTCTCCAGGGGACATTTTGCCTAGAGGCAAAATTGCCCTTTTGAGAACTGTTACAGGCTAAGAGGTATGCATGTTTTAATCTAGGAGAGCAAGAGAGAGAAAACAAAACAAAACAAAACTGTGAAAGATTCTAAGGAGTAGTGTGACATGTTCTGATTTACATTTTATAAAGTCACATTGACAGGCTGGAGAGAATATACACATAAACATGAGGCCCTTCCATGTTTGTAATAAGATTTGATGATTTACTATGAAACAGGTGCTATATCCTCAATTAATAGGGAAGATATCAAGGAAGTTGCCATGGAGCTAATAAACAGCTGCATGGAGATGAAATAAGAGCACTGTGGTAGTTTTCAGGAGGCTTAAAGGAAAAGCAAATTTTTAAACAGAGACTAGTGGGGGGGGTGCACAGTATCATGCCTGCACTCTATGCAGGTACAGAGCGACAGAAAAGCCTTAGTAAAGAAGACAAATTGAAGAAACCCTGTCTATGGGAATGAACTGATGTCTAATCCCAAAGTTATCACATGAAGGTTGCTTGTATGAAGGTTGTTTCCATTAAATTGGAGTTGCTTTGGGTACAGAGGGAAAATAAATGAAGTTCAAAAGTGGGAGGAATATCAGAAAAGGAGTTTATAGCACTATACACACAAATCCGATCATGTTATTCTCCCAAAAGAACACTTTCCTGGTTTCTATTATCCTTTGGAAAAAATGGAACTCTCTGACAGGGTTTATGAAACCTGAATATGCTTTGCCCTCCTTTTCCTGTCTAGCTTCTAATCATTCCATATGTGCCCTGGAACCATTGTACTTTTTCCAGTTTCCCCAGGGTTTATTCATCTATTTCTTTCAGGTTCTCTTCATTTTCGATGGGCATCTTCTACTTCCCCCTGGATATTTAGCAGAAAAAGGGTAAAAATTAAAGCAGATAAAGAAAGGGGGTGCCTGGCTGGCTTGGGGTCGTGAGTTTGAGCCCCGTGTTGGATGTAGAGATTACTTAAATAAAACTTAAAAAAATATATATAAAGAGGATAGGAAATAAAGAGGGAAGAAAACTGATGAGAAGGGAGGAGGAAAAACATGCAGGCTATAAAGTCTTTTTCTTTATTGCTCTGGAGCCTATTACATTTTCAATTTCGGTTTACAACCATATCTCTAGTCTTCATGTATTAAGAAATATTAAGCACTTATTATGCTCTAATATTCTCTTAGTATGCATTGGTACTTAGGAGAGAAGAGCACAATAATTTAGAAGCTTTGTAGAGCTTACATTTTAGTTGGCAGTGTGTACATATTAAAAATTGTTAGATGATAAAAAGAGGCAAAAAGGAAGGATGGTGAGTTGGTGAGTTCTGGGTTTCTAGTTTACATTATGGAGTTAGGGAAAACCTCAATGCCAAGTGATACTTGAGAGTGGGAACATGGGCCCATCTACCCCTGAAGGCACCATTGTCTTCAGCTTTGTTGGAAACAAGATTGTGCAGGAGATAGAAGGTGGGCTGGCATAATGCTGAATCACCCTATAAATGCTAAAGATCCAGAATCTGTAGGAAAGAATTTGATAGGGAAAAAAGATCATGAGTTTAAAAACCAGATTCATACAAAGATTTTCAGTTGACCAAAGCTCAGATTAGCATCTATCCTTTGATTGCAGTTTGAAATTATATATACACACATATCTATATTTATTTTGTTGTGAGTTATCCTTGTGTTTGTTTGACTCCTCTACTAGCCCAAATCCCTGTTTGATGAGGACTCAATCCCTTTACCTATTGCATCTTTACTGCCCAGTATAGGGAGTAAGGAGGTTCTTCACTAAAATTTGTTTCTAAATAATGAGCGTGTCTGCAATTAACTGAAACAATTCATTATGGTCTATAGTTTAGACATTTTATGTATAATGCTTATGCAAAGTAAGAGAATATAGTATAACCACTTTTACATGGATGACACACTGTAGTTAATAAAAATGAAGCAGATTGCTCATGGTTATGTATCTAGGATATGAGAAGGGGCAAAATTTAACCAAGGTCTTTTAGCTTCAATATCTACAGTCATGCCATTATATCCCAATGCCCCTCAATGTAGACTGGAGGTTGCTTTCAGAAACCTGTGGTGAAATTTAATATTGTATTACGTATATTCTTTCCGTGTGTTTTCTTTTAAGAGCTCTCTTGCTTGCTGGAATCTTTAAAGTTCAATGGAAGATTACAGCTAAGAGTATAAACAAAAAATGCTGGCTAGTGTAAGAGTAGGTATACTTGAATATGACTTTGAGAATACTTAGTAAAATCCTAGGTCTTTTTAGACCTCATTTATTTACTGAGGATTGTATGCACTGTTTTTCTTCTACTTGCTATTTTTAAAATTCTGTTGGGAATTAATATTGATAACCTGTCATAATTTTCACCTGAAAAATCATCTTTTTTATAGTTCTTGATTTTTATTGCCTCTGGACTTAACATTTCCTCTCTGAATATCTGGTCCATTATTTTATTAAGTATTGATGTCATTCTTTCAAGTTATTGGAGATCGTTCTTTTTAACTCTTAAAAGTAATCAATACAGCATTTGTTTCCCTCCATTCTTACTTGTCTCCCCAGATCCCAAGAATTTTTAAAAATATTTTTAAGTGGTTTAGTAAGTAGGTTAGCTAATACTTTTAAAAACCTAGTACATGAGCCATCCATCATTTCTATTTGCTATGCATGACACCCTTCATGCAAACATCTCAGAATGCTTTCCTGTTATTACTATGTAACAGAATATACAATTAAATGGCAAGTTGCAATCAATAAGTCTAGACTTGATTTAAACTTAGCCAACTTTTTGTATCAGTAAATATGGAAGGGGAAGATAAAAAAAATAAAAGCAAAGGTAAGCACATGATTATCATCCAAAACCAGAGAAGCCCAAGATTTGGTTCCAGCAGAAATTTGATTTATGCATCTTTTTTTCCAAACATAATTGAAAAATTGTAGGAGAGTAATTATTTCATTACTTTGAGGGCCCATTAGGAGAAATGGGGATTGTCCTATCCCATCTTTTTAACTAGATCACTGAAAATCTAAAACCCGTAAAGTGTTATATAAGACATCTTCTTCCTCATCCAAACACCTAAAGGTCTTGCCCCCTTTCGTGGGAAAATATAATTCCTATCTCCTAGACACTCTTTTGGGAATGAATTGGAAATTTTCTGTGCCCCTTCTCTGTATATTCATGCAATTATATTATCCTCAAAGATCTTATAAAAGAAAGCTTGTCAAGAAGCACGAAGGCATGCCAAAGACTGTCGCCAAATTCAGGCTGGTGAACTTTCACCCAAATGTTTTAAAAGGTAGAAAAGGAGAAACCTCACAAGAGGCAGACTGTTTTTTTTTTCTCCTTGAAATTCTTAACCATTCTTTCTTGCCTGTCAATAGGTAATAGATCCAATATAAAGCATGACTTGCTAGAAGAACCATGAGAGATTTTTAACTTTTCATATGTTTTTCCTTCTTGAAAGCTAATAATGCTGACTTATTTTGATCCCTTAAAATATACTTTTAAAATAGGATTCATTATTTGCAGTAGCTCAGGCAGGCATCAAGGACAACAACTTTAAAACAATTTGTTTTTGATCACAAATGCAAGTGAACTAGGGGATAGGACTTGAAAAACTGGACTTTGACACGGTATCCAGCTTAGGACTACACATATATTGAAAAACTAATAATTTAATTTTCTTGTACTGATTGGTACATAATATATACTGTAACAGGAATTATAAAAAATTCTTTATTCGGGGGTGCCTGGGTGGCTCAGTTGGCTAAGCAGCTGACTTTGGCTTGGGTTGTGATCCCAGTGTCCTTAGATCGAGCCCTACATTGGGCTCCCTGCTCAGTGGAGAGCCTGCTTCTCCCCCTGTCTCTCTCTGCTGCTCCCCCTCCTTATGCTGTTACTCTGTCTTTCCCTCTTTCTCTCGAATAAATATTTAAAAAATCCTTTTTTCTAGGATCCTCTCTTCTCAAGTCTTTCATTTTCAATGTTGTAGTCCAGCTATTTCTCCTGTTTTAAAGCTCTGCTTGTTTTGTCTTATGTCAAATGCTTTCTAGATCTTTCCTTATGTAAAAAATACATATAAGGTTGCTGATACTATCTCCCTGTAGAATAGAACACATCTTCAGTCTATGTAGAGAAGTTGCAGAATAGAGATTAACACAGTAGGAGAGATTACTGATGAAATGAGCTGGGGGTTAATATTTCAGCTAGCTGGACACTGATAACAGACTTCTGTACTATTTACTTTAAGAATGGGTATATGTACCAAGTATCTAACTCACAAAGTTGTGGGTTTTTTTTCTCTGAAAGCATACTGAGATTTGAAAGCATTTAGTTGTGTACATATTGTATTTTAAAATTATGATTTTAATCATAAATGTGACAAGGCATTTCTTTTGTACATACTCTGTATGTCTTGCTTAATTCTTCTATACTTTCCTATTTTATTTTTGTCACTGCCAAATTTTATTCTCCTTTCTAATTACTTTTCCTTCTTTTTCCTTTAAATTTTATTTGTGCATATACAACTTGCATATAGGGATATCCTAATTAAATCTGAACCTAATCTCAATATTCAACACAAAACAAGAAATTATTTTCAAACTTTGCAGGTGAAAATTTATTGTTTTCAGAATACAGTTATGCTTGCATGCATTATTTAATTATAACAAAGGAGAACAACTGAAAGGAATTGAATAAGTTGCCAGTGAATGTATATATTTTTATTAGATAAGGGCCTTGAAAAATCAAAAATAATTGATCTTTTCTCTTGATTGATATTGGTTCAGTAATTTACTGCTATGATAAACAATGAGTTCTTAGATCTAACTCCTATGGCATTATGACTTATACAAGTTAGTTTCTTTTGCTGGAGTATATTTTTCCCATTTTTAAATGATACAGTTGGCTGAGATTACTTCTAAGGTCACATCCATGATTAAGCTTCTTTCATCCCTCTATTTTTTTCTCCCTTTTCCATTATAACACAATCTGTTTTTATCATTATTTGTTGCGGTCATTTTAATTTTAAAAATATATGAATTGCACTTAAATACAAATATGGCTTACACACATAACTTGGTAATGTAGTTAAATATTACGGGTTTCATCTTACCACCATTTTATTTCGGGAGCTCCATTACTTGGTGTTAGATTTTGCTTTATTACTTGATTTTGTGCTTTTGATCACAAAGCTAGACTAATTATTTTTGAAATAGTACTATTGAAGGGATAAAGCCATAATCAAAACCTATCCTCTTTTTTTCCCCTCAAGTATGTTGTATTGCACATGATTCAGAAAGAATTGTATGAAGTTGAATATTGTTTTTCCTATAAGTTAATTCCCTTATGTCCATTTGCCTATGTCTCTGAAATTCATTACAGTGGCAATAAGGAATCACTGAAGTTGAAAACTAAATAAAGGGTAATCCTATATGTAACATTATGCTTTGAATTAATTTTATATAATAGGGCATTGTGACATCTGTATAAAAGTTCAAAGAGAAATGTAGGCTACGACTTCATTGAGAATTTATTTTTAAGACTCTTAGATAGTTCAGCAGAGAATTCAGACCTGGAATTCAAAGGGCAGAACAAGACCTATTAAGTAATTCAGTCCATTCTATAAAGCCAAAGAGAAAGGGTATGAAGGTGTAATCACTCATTTTCTGAAAACTAAGATGTAAGAATCAGCGTAAGGATGGCGAGGATATTAGTATGAGATAGAAAGATTCAAGGGGCACCTGGGTGGCTCAGTGGAATAAGTATGAGATAGAAAGATTCAGTGGCTGTGTTGACAGGAATTGTCTGGCTGCTTCTATGAACTGAGGTTACTAAGCAAAATTATGTTTACTGAGAGAAATCATAACCAACATCATTGAAACTGAAAACTACAACGCAGTTTATTTTTTGCATTAAGGTAATACCACACAAGAACTCTGTGGTACATTATTTTTTGTCATTAACTTCCATCTATAAGTTGATTTAGGTTGATAATGAACTTCATTATATCATCATTTTTTAAACATTAAAAAAAGGGACAAGACAAAGAGAAGATAAAACTTACTACGTTAATGGATATCGTAGGCCTAGTTTCATTTCTGCATATGAAGGCATACAGTCCTACAAACATAGTTTTATTTTAAGAGTAGTTAATCATTCAAGAAATAAAGTTTCATAGATACAGGACAAAATTGGGACAGTATTCTAGACCATAGGCCCTAAAATGAAGAAATTATATAATTTTAGGAAATCTTTTTGAAAGAGAAACTTTGAAAACATTGATTTATTTATATTATACCAATTGTTCATTTTGTAAGTGTAATATTCCTTGAGGACTGTGACTTCTCTGCGTAAATTTTTTTAGCTGTTTTCTGATTATTAAGCTATGGAAATATGAGCTATTCAAAGGAGATTCTAATCCTCTTAAAAGTATTATTGGTTAAGACTCATTTTTATATCCCATTATATGACCCATGGGTATATTCAGAGTATTTATAAAATGAATAAAGGAATGAAAAAAAAATGTGGATTAAAACCTTGATAATGTACTAAATTGTAGTAGGGAAGACCAATTAACAATTTCAACAGTCAGCCTATATTTACACTTTTATCAGGAACTTTAAAGTGATATGTATTTTACTAAGTAGTATTTTCTTTAAGATTTTGGTATATATGAAAAAATGTTAATGCATGTTAATTTTGGCAGATATATTTAATTTTTTTTCTTGGGTATAGGACATTATGATTTAAAATATACTGTACAAGTTTGAGGACAGGAATTAATAATGTACTCCTTTGATCTGTGAGAGTAACTGACCTTGCTAGGTTGAATTTAAAACATTCTCTTAAAAAAAATTTCATTATTTTTCATTTTTACAGTAAGACTTGAGTTCTGATTCTGTAACTTTGAATAATCCCAAACAAATCAGTTTTTATCATGCTTGTCTTACATAAGCTTATTTAAACTCAATTTACTTTACTCAGGCATTAAGAAACACTCATCAACTTCCCCTGCATTAAAAATAAGAAATCAAAACTCACACAAGCAGATTTTTAATAAGTTTTGTGACATAGCAATTTGGATCAAGTGAAGATAGTAAGGAAATATTTCTAATATTCCATAGTTTAAATTCATAAGTATACTCTGAACCTTTTCGGAAAATATAAAAAAAAAATTCCTACCTAGCATCATGAAAAAGTAAATTTCAGATGCATTGAAGCTTATAACTTTAAAATATTATGAATTATACAAAATATTTTTATAATCTTGGACTATTAATGGCTTTAGCATAATGCTATATGGAAAAAAAAAGATTTTCTAATAGCAAAACCTAATTTTATAAAAACTAGTAACTTGGAAAGTATATAACCCTGACCTATGAATTCTCCTCATCATTTTTCATGTAGAAAAATAATCTCACAACTTGACAACTACATATTTGCAAAAATGTTAAATGAAGCATTATTTGTGATAATAAAATCCTAAAAATGAGTTAGTTTGCCATTAAAAAACTTCTGTTGTAAAAATATGGTCTATCCATGTAATGATTTAAAATAATGAGTTTACATGAAAAGATGCAGAGATATGTTAAGTAAAAAAATATGGAGATCAGTATATACAATAATCCGATTTTATGTTAATGTAAAAACTTGCATATACATAAAAAAAGCACTCTGAAAATAGACTGCAAAAAATGATAATTGTATATATTTTGGGTGAACAGATTTTACGTTTGTTTATAAACAACTTGTGCAGTGAAATTATGCTGACCTTCAAAAACTTTAAAAGCAACGTGGCCATGCAGTATTAGAGAATATTTTATGATAGAACATTTAAACACTCAATTTGTTTATTCTAAAATTATATTTTCATTTCATTAGCTTACTGATAATAAATCTTAGCCATTAAAGTAAAAAAGTCATAATTATTATTTTTTTTAATTTGGATGAAAAACAGTATAATTATTCCTCCAAAAGTTAAATATAATTCAGCAATTACATGTCTAGGTATGTATCTATATGTTGGAAAGCAGAAAATTAAACACATAATTACATACTGATATTTATGGCAGCTCATTCACAATAGTTGAAAGGTGAAAACAGCCCAAATGTCCATCAACAGATTCACAGATAAACAAAATGTGGTTTATACATACAATGTTATGTTACTCCGCTTTAAAAAGGAATGGAATTCTGATATGCTACAACATTGGTGACCCTTGAAATCACTGTGCTAAATAAACCAAACACAAAAGGACAAATATTGTATGGTTCCACTTGTATGAAACACATAGAATAGGCAAATTCATATTTTCAGAAAGTAGAATAGTGGCTACAAGGACTGGGGAGATGGAATTATGGAGAGTTATTGTTCAGTGGGTACTGAGTTTCAATTTGGGATGATAAAGTTCTGGAGTTAAGATGTTGATGGTTGCATAGCACTGTAAATGCATTTAATGCCTTTTAATTATACTCTTAAAAATGGTTAAAATGGTATATTTTATCACAAAAAGTTTCATATAAAGGCTTTTTCCTTTTAAATTTTTACTTACTAAAACAAGAGTGATGGTATATTAAATTTGCACAAAACTTAATGTCTAAGAGATAATGTAATTTAAAAAAATTTTACTCAGATTCATTTACAGAATCATGGCAAATTAACAATATAAAAAAGTTTTTAAACATATGCTGGCTAGATTTATTGCTGGTTGGATAAATGATTCTGGCCGTGTTTTACCTGAGGCAGTTGTATGGGCTATGTACCTTTAACATTTATTTAGCCTATAATAAATGTTGTGCAAATCAATCTTCTTGATATGGTATTATGAACAGTAATGCTTTGATTTTTAATGAATTTCCTTGCCAATTTGGCCAGAATCCAAGGGAAAATTAGTTCTAAGTTACTGATTTGGGGGAAAAAAAGAATATAGTTTTAAGTCATATGGGAATTAAATTTTCATTACTGTAGCTTTGTTAATTCTAAAGTGAAGGAACTTTACTAAATTTAACTCTCTTCATTTCAAATGACCTATTGATTTCAATATAAAAGGCTTTCTTGTATTTCATACCTTTATGAATGCATAGTTTGTTGGAATTAGGAATTATGTGCATTTTTTATATTGTGTTTACTATGCATCTTTAAAGTTTGACTTTTTGTAAAGTGTGTGTGTATTTCTATTAAAATATTTTATACATTATTATGAATACACTCTGTCTTTTGAGACAACCTGTATACTCTTAATATTTAAAACATCATGCCTAGATAATTGCTTTATGTAATTGCCTTTTACAACAATGAATGTAATTATCTTACAATTTAGTAGCAAAAGTAGAGGAGGAAGGACAGTATCATAATGTACTTAGGTGGTCATGCTACTGGATGAACTGAAGCCAAAGATGCACATGCTAACATGTAAGCTTTACAGTTAACCCTAAAGGTGATTTCCGAGAATGTACTGGTAACAGCCCCTTTAAAGTAGCTCCTCATATTACTATCACAGACCTGGATGAAGACACATAATACATATTTACCCAAGCCTAGCCTAATGAGGATTGCAGATTAAATCATAGAAATACATATCCTCATAGGGACTTTTTAAAAAATATAATTGTCACATTATATTTAACAAGTTTGTATAACCTTGTTTATTTTGCCACAGCATAATACAGTTTTGTTTTCACAAAATTAGGAAGTAAAAACTTACTTCTGTCAATTCCAAGTATTACGGTTGGCAAATTGTAGGTGAGTAGAAGACAACATTGTTATTCACTAAGCAGCCTTAGGAAAATCAGGCCTAAGACTTTGAGGGTTAATGTAATTCCTACTTAACAACTTCCTTTCAGAAGAGAAACCAAACTTAATAAAAACTGCTTTACAGTGTACAAATGAAGCAAGGCAGCAACACTGAACCTCATGTATAAGGATATTTAGATACTGAAGAGGTATTTCTAGGAGGCAGATCTTAGAACTATATTTTCAAACACTAAAGGAATTAAACTGCGAAGATTATAGTTGACCAAACCAAAAGCGAGGAGAAGTGTTCTTTTAAGGTACAGGACAATCTATCTCATTTCAAGATAAGTGACTAAAAAATACTATGATTAAACTTCATGCAATGGTATTTTAAGGAAAAATGTATAAGAGAACTGAGTTCAAAGTCAACATATACCTGACAGAAAAACACAAATATAAAGCACATGAATTCGAAGTAAGCTAAGATAATTATCGAAGCTACAGGAGAATTTTGATCAATCAAAAAAAGTAAAGCTCAAAAATAAGATGAATAAACAAAGGTAGGCTGTGGAGAGGACAGGTTTAAAACAAAATGAAACTTAAATTCATGAAGACTGAACTAGATGGAATACAAAAGTGAATAGACGTCATTGCAAATATATTCAAGGAAATAGACACAGAACAATAAAACAATCAACTATAAATAAATGGATAAATTAAGAAAAAACAACTTGGAAGAGAAAGGAATAGAATTCATGTAACAAAAAAACAAAGCAATTAAAAAGAAAAAAATATGTGCAAATGTGTGTCAGTTTCTTTGTGTTAGCATATTTATGTGGAGAAGGAAGAGGAGGCGGAATAGAACATTCATACTGATAAGGCATACTATGTACAGAAAAATGAGTTTAGAACCATATATACTCTACTTAAACTGCTGAGATTTCTATATATTGTTGGGGAGGAAACTTTTTCTTTACTGTTGAAGCTTCAGCTGCCTGGTCTAAGAATTAAATTGACAAAAGACAGACAAACAGGAAAACAATTTACTTCATATGTATGGAAATCTCATAGATCTGGGACCTAAGAAGTGACCAAGACAGGCAGCTGTTATACTTTCTTAGGCAAAGAAACATAAGTCTGTGAAGAAATTGACAGGCAAAGAAAACTTATATTTGGGAGCTTCAATTAGTACAGAATTCTAAATAGAAATAAGGCTGGGGTAGTAAATCAGTAAAATTAATAAGCTTTGTTTATATAGGCTTCTTTGGCCCTGAATTCCCTGTCTCTGATAAGGATGTCCCCTACCTCCTGGTACAGGGAGGGTGCCTTTTATTCACATGGGAGATTTATTTCCTGCTTTCTGGAGACAAAGGAGGGTCAGTGTTCTTCTTGCACAGGCTGTTTCTTAAGTAACTTTAGTTCAAGGTAATTAGTAAGACATATCTTGAGTCAGCCTGTCCTAGGCCCCCACAATATCAGCCAAGGCAAACATCAAAGTCTCATAAAGGAAAGAAAATCCCTGTAACACTTTATACCAAAACACAAGGGAGGAACGCATTTCAAGTAGTCAGGGAATGAAAATATGATCTAAGATTTTTTTTTATTTTAGCCAAGCTGACTTTACGTATAGAGACCAGAGACCAATAGTTATTAAGTTATTAATGTGTCAGAACTAAAGGTTTGCTCTCTTGAGAGCTTCTTGAGCAGTCTCCTAGGAATGAACTTCATACAACCAAGGAGAAAAAGGTAGAACGAACTTCAGCAAAATGTCTGGTGGAATTGTTGAAGTATATATAAACAAAATTACATGGATAAAAATGACAATTATATTTTCTAACAATGTATATATAAAAGAGGTTGGAGTTTTTTAATGCAATTTTTGTAAATAATACTTGAATAAAGCTGAGGGGGAAAAGATTACTAATTGGCCCATAGGTATCAATTTGTGAGTAAAATATTACTTTAAAATAATTGGAGAAAAAGTGAGTGAATGGGGAATAAATTACTAGCAAGTTTAATTATTGCACAGAATGGGGATATAGAAAACTTTAAAACTGTATAGGAGCTAATTAGTAAAATTATAATTTTGAAAACTAAATACAAATAAATACAAGAAACGGGCAGTTAATTTAACAAATTGGTCCTATTAGTGAATATAAATGGCCCTATCTTAAAGAAAATCAAAAGAAAATAAAAAAAATATAAGTTGCTAACAAAGCAAAATTCAGCTCCATTAATACTGTATATTATATAAAAACATGCACACAAAATGAAAAAATACCCCCCAAATCCAAAAGATTAAAAAAATAAAAAGGATATGTAAGGATATGCTAGGAAATTAAAATTAAAATAGGGTAATGATCTTGACACAGGACAAGATACAACTTCTTAAAAAAAATAGATAAAGACCATTTATAACACTAAGGGCTACAATCCACAATGAAAACATACCAACACCTTTCATAAAAAGTACCAGACAGGCGAGGAGAAATACATAAAGTACAATAATATGATATACTAACACACCTCTCTGACCAAGATGAATTGAGTTGGCAACAAATTAACAAGGTTGTAAAAGATATAAACAGCATAATCAATATGGTAAATTTAAATAGTGATATTTATCTAACTCTGAACCCAAGCTCTGATGAATGTCTTTTCAACTGCACACAGAACAGTCACAAAAGCTGACCATATATTAAGTAAAAAAGAAACTATAATCCTCTAAATATAAATGACACAAGCAGTATTATCTAACCACAACGTATTACACATTAAAATTCATTTCTAAAGCTACAACTAACAACAAAATAACAAAACAACTCCTTTGAATTAGAAATCCTAAAGAAATGCCAGTAAATAACTATTGGTACAAAAATGAAATTGTAAAATACCAAGAAAAAATAATAAAAATGATATATATAGGATAATCTATGGGACATTGTTAAATCAAAGCCTAGAAATAATTTATAGCAATCAGTAGTTCTACAATTAAACAATGACAAAAATGATTAAATTAAAAGCTCAATTTATAAAATATCAGCAAAGGAAAATGAAGAAAGTATAAAATAATAAAACATGATTTGAAAAACAGGTGTAATTAAAACAATTACAAAACTTTGTTATGGAAAAATATTTAATAAGCAGTCAAAACCCTACCCAACTTAATGTAAAATTTTGAGAGGATGTGCAAACATCAAAACAAAAAATGTAAATGACAAAGAAGAAATAGCCATCAAAAGTAAACAACATAAAATGACATTAAACAGCTCTGCGTATAAATTTGAAAGCCTTTAAAACTTTTAAGAAAATATATTTTACCAGAATACTATCTGAGTACTATTAGAATGCCTCAACAGAACTTACAGAGAAGAACTGGGAAGATATAAAAGATTACCAGGTAAAAAGAACTGCAGAAAAACCGTAAGACAGGAATTTTCACAGGGCATTTCAATGACTCGTAACAAGATCTGGTAATTCTATTGCTACTTAAACTATTCCAGACGATGAAAAAATAAGGAACACTTCCATATCATTTTATGAAATAATAGCTTTGAAAACAATTCCTGAGTCATGGCACAGTAGAAGAAAATGTAATGGCATATATTTTAAAGGAAAAGAAGATTTAGTGAGAAGAATATTGTTTTTGGTTTTGTTTCTCTTTCTCTCTTCCTCCCTTTTTTTCCCCTTCTATTAGTGAACATTGAGATATTGTTTTCACTTACTAGATTTTATAGTCTAGCAATGAGGTAACAATGAAGATCATTGCAATATGTCTTTGGGCACATGTTCAACTTCTAAGGAACACACACCTAGAAATAATCAATAAATGATGTGCATTTTAAAACTTGATGGAAACCACAGATTTGCATTTTTAAAAAAGCTGTCCAAAACCCACTGTAGCCACTAAGATATGTAAATGCCATGTGTGCATGCATGTTCTTCCACATTCTTCTGTACTGGATATCTCCATTTTCTTTCATTTTGTGGATTTATCAGGTAAGAGATTTATCTGTTTGATACATTAATGCATATTTCTCTGAATTTTAGAAATAATGAACATCAACATATATTTTTTGGGTCAAGTCTCAGCATGGTTCTACTAAGAAAAGGAAGAATATTCATAGAGGAGCTGCAGGGGTCTGGATAATATGTATGGGCAGGAACTCAAGAGTATGCTGTCAAATAGACCTTGAGACTCCTGGTCTAGGGGGACAGAATTTAAATCTGGATAAGGGACAGTTTGTTGATTTGAGAGAACGCTCCTCATGGCTAGGATTTAATGTCCTGGCAAGGGTACCTGGAGCTGGTCCTAATATATTCTTGGGTTTCTTCCTGAACACTTGGAAAAGAATGTTGGCCCACATTAAATGAAGTGGAGGTGTTATTTCTCCCTTGGTACAATGCCGAGAAGGGATCAAAAGGCTCAGAGAGAGAGATCCATGCTAAAGTGGATCTACAAGACCCAGGAACATAGCAGATGTCTGTGTCTTTTGGAAGATTCCAGGGGATACTTCTCTCACTAAAGTCTTAAGAAATGTACTAGTCAGAGGACTCCAGCATTATCAATGAGCTCGGTAGTGGTTGTGCTCTCTAAGACAGGACTGAACAGGAGATGCTATTATAGAACTGGGTCTCCTAGTGTGATCACAGAATTCTGGAATACAGAAGCTGTGATAACACTTCAGTCCTCAGAGTAAAGTGGACATAGTTACCATTATGGTCTTAATGGGCAAGGACAAAGATGGAATGAAGGGAGGCTTGGCTTAAAAGAATCTGTGATGATAGGTAATAGTGATTGGAGTTCCTAGGGTTAAGATAAATGTTAGGTTAAGATGGGCAGATAGAAAGAGTATTCTTTGCTTAAAATAAAGAGATCAAGAGTGGGGTGGGGGGAGGGCCTGACTTCTGGTAGCCATTGCCAAAACTTGGCCTCTCATTTTGCATCCTATTATTCCCACCGCTATCAGTGAACCCAGTTCTGTATCAACAACTCCTATTGTCAACCATGGCCTGCAGAGGGAAGGTTTTCTGAGCTTTAGTGTTGGTGTTGTCCTTCTCACCTATATATTGCTTGTGCGTCAATAAGCAGTTTATCCTGTAGGCACTTTCATGGAACAAGTTCATCTAGTGAGTTTTCTAGCATTTCACCAAATCCACTCTAACATCACTCACTCAGCCTTTTTACTACCTTCTCCAGCTGTTTGCCAAAATGGAATTTGTAACTTGCTCAGCGGACCGTTGCTCTCTCCATGCTTTCAGATCCATCCAGAGCATATTAGTGCCATTTTCGAGGGTACTTGATAGGGTCTTTATATCTGTAGTCTGAAGAACACTCCCGTCCTGATAAATGCTCCCTGATGTAACATCCCTTGACCCAGCATCCCCAGAAACCAGCTTCATGCATACTCACCCAGCTTTTGATGGCACATGTTAGCTCTGTCTTGCAGCTCCTTCTGGATAGAGTGCCTTTCCTTCCTTAGCAGGCCAATCCCCACCCGAGGTAGCTTCTATTGTGATTTTATTGTTTATTGGCCAGGTTATAAGAAGGAGAGATATGGTCAGATTCCAGGGTCACATGTTGTTTATAGGGAAGAGGCATATGCATCATATTCAAGGAAGGATGATGTGCCACATATTAAAGAGAAGTGGGAATTGAAAATTGAAGATTTTGGATGTCCTCATCCCCATTACTTAGTCTCATTACTCCTAAGCAGGACCTGAACTTCCTATAACAGATCTAACCTGATTGAGATTTTGACTTTCTTTGGAGTTCTAGACCAATAATTAAGCCTGGTGTTAGGGCCTCTGCTTCCTCTTCCCTTGGCTGCAGACAATGAGCATCTTTTTATTTGCTAACAATATGGAGTATAACTACCAATTAATCATTTGCAGCCTTTCATCTTTTCCAAAAGCTTCAATAACAATGGCTATCCAATTCCATTGTTCTTATAATTCTAATCCCTCCCTTGTTTATCAAAGACCTGATTAGTACATTTCTTTCTGTTGGTATACTGTTCTACCTCACCATCACTGGAAGTTCTACACTGCATTTCCAAGTTCCAGGGGACATCCACTCCTCTCCTTAACAGGCAATGAAGTCTTCCTTGCCAGGAAGCTGGCTGCTATTCAGCTGCAAACCCCATCTTAGCATCTGCTCCCTCAGACAACTCTTGGCTCCAAACTTACAGACTTGCCTTCCTCGAAATAAGATTGGTATAGAGATTGATTAGCAGGAAAATTTAGAGACAATATTAGCATCCTTTAGATTTGTCCTGAATTGGGGGTAAGGAGGCTTGAGTTTCCATGTGCTTGTGATTTCTGACATTGGATGCACGTTGCCCCAAAGAAGGAATGGACATTGGAAGAAAGACCTATCTCTTGCCAAGGACATTTCTCCAGATGGCTGATGGCTGTAGAGCATTTTCCGTTGGCAATAGTTCCAGCAACTGGGGGAATAATTCCTTTGGTCCTGAAGGGGAGTCTTAGTTTTTGTTGTTGTCGCTTTTAAGATTTTATTTATTTACTTATTTATTTGCCAGAGAGAGTGAGCGCGTGCGCGCGCACACACACACACACACACACACACACACGAGTAGGGGAAGTGGCAAAGGAGAGGGAGAAGCAGGCTCCCCAGTGAGCAGGGAGCTCAATGCGGGGCTCATGTGGGGCTCCATCCCAGGACCCTGGGATCATGACCTGGGCCAAAGGCAGATGCTTAACTGACTGAGCCACCCAGGTGCCCCAGGGGAATCTTTGTTTAGAAAACTGTGTTGGGGCGCCTAGGTGGCTCAGTTAGTTGACTGCCTTCAGCTCAGGTCATGATCCTTGAGTCCTGGGATTGAGTCCTGCATCAGGCTCAGGGAGTCTGCTTCTCTCTCTGATCCTCTCCTGTCTCATGCTTTCTCTCATTCGTTCTCTCTCTCTCAGATAAAATCTTTAAAAAATTAGAATACTGGGTCTCATCAAGGCAGTTACTACTGTAGTTAGCTAAAGAATAATCATAGTGGTGAACTCTGGAAGTCATACATGTTTGAGAATTATCCTGCCTGAGAAGCAAGGTAACCATGTATTTAAGGAACAATTCCTATTAGTTTTGGCATATTGGCTGTTCCTGCACAAACTGGAAACATGAGTGATAGTGGTAATTCTCTGGCCCTTCAGCGCACATGTGTGTGTGTGTGTGTTGAGAGTGAAATCCAGTTGCCAGAGTATATTTCTGAGCATGGAAATCTGCATATAATCTATAGATTTGAAACTAGTAAATTGTACAAATTATAGGTTATAGAAAAAAGGCATTAGACTTGTATGGGATGCAGAACTTACTTTCCACAATATCGTAAAATGAGAGATAATAAGAAAAAAATATTCTTCTCTAGCTCCTTGGAGAATGATATTCTATTGAGAATAGATGGAAAATGAATTCATATAATAGCATAAACAAATTAAAAAACAGATTTCAACCATACATATATTCCAACTATGCAAATACATGGAAGTATCTATGGATATATATATGCCAACCTATTTACTATATTCCAATCTGATACTGGAAAAATCTAAAATGTTTTGATATACAGACATTTATTTACTTATTTGATTCTTGGCCATGATTATCCATGAGAATGTAAATTATTCCAGCTGTGGCTTTGATTCAAGAAAGGAAGAGTTATGCCTGATCTATGAAGATCAAGGGGAACACGATTCCAGGTATTCCTTAAAAAGTTAATGGATATGAGAAAAATCAAGGATGATCCAAAATATCCCCTTTGCGCTTTATTGATGACATTTCTTCCATTGGAAATCCCCTGCTTATCTCAAGGCCAGTATTTGATAATCACTAAATTAGTATAACAGTCAAAAACAATTCTTTTTCTGGATTTCTTTTTATTATGATAGCCTTAGTATGATTACATTTTATTATAATTTTAATGTAGTCTAAAACTTCCTTTTAACCATCTCCATTATCCTCTATATTTTACACCTATTTGGGGAGAAATGATATATTAAAAACTGTTGCTGTATGAACTTGTGGGCCTGGAAGGAGAGCTGAATTTTCTTTTGAAACAGAATTAGTATATTGTTGGAAGGAGAAAAAATTATGATAGATTGTTAAATTATAAAATATAAGGCATGGGAGTATAACATAAATTGGTGACATTTTAGACATAGTCTTAAATTATAAACCTTGTCACATAATAAAATGACATGTATTTGGCTTTAACTGGGATATTATTTTGTAGAGTTTTTTAGTTTGTTTTAGATTTGATTTTGTGGGAGGAGCTTGTTATTCATTCCATAAGAAGCAGACAAGTGGGTAGGAGGCTTACCACTGCAAGTAGAAATAGTTGAGGCATTTCATGTGGAGTGAAAGACTTATATATATTTTTAGGAACAATGATGTGTTGTATTGGATTCAAAATTATTTCTTATTTGCCTGATAAACCCTCTTTTACAAAGTCCAGTAAATGTCTACTACACATCAACTTTATGGATATAGTCTTTCAATAAATGAAAGAACAAAGATGAACATCTTGGTATTCCAGGCAGTGGCCAGGGGTCAAGGGAGCAGCAGCCTGAGGCAGAGCTGGGAAATGGTTATGAGTTCAACAGTTGTAGATAAAGAAAGATGTGAGTCAGAAATAAGCATTATGCCAATCATTTCCCAGTATCACAGGTGACTGCTGCCACAGGTAGTGAAGGATTGATGGGGAAGCGGCATGATCCTCTATGTATAGAATGATCACTTGAACAATTTAATTTAGTAAGTAAAGGGAAAGGTGATGCCAGAAAGCAAGAAAAAAACCTTACGATGTTCAGGTAGCACATTCTGATTTCATATGTGTAAGTTGTGTAAAAGATTTTGACATGTTTTGTTGATTTGACTTTATTAGATTTGTAAGTCTTCCTCAACAAACAAACAAGAAAACAAATTATTCATAATTGTCTCTAAGGAATCAGTTACCTTTGGGATAAATAGGTTATTTTTTCTCCTGGGGGTTGGGTGAGATGAGGTGGGTGGATATAGACACACAGACACACACACATTTCTAAGATAATGTATAATTTTCCCCACTGGTCATAAATTCACAGTTCAATAGATTCACATATGCAGGGAGTTTAAAATATTTGCTTTCTTTTTTGCCTCTGACCACTTTTACTGATATTTGTTATCTACAGTAGATCAGCCATTCTCTGTACAACTGGAACAGTTTGCCATTATCAAAGGAAAACTGTCATTGCTTGCTATGTTCTAAATCACGTGTGAAAGAACTATTTTATTGTTCTCCAAAATCTGGAATTGGTCTTTATTTAACTAGGAACTACTTCCTTGTAAATTGGCTTCTTTTTCACATTTCTGCTCACTGCAGCCATGATATATGTCACTGAGAGACAGACAGATGCACCCCTGAAGGGAAATATCATCAACCTCTCACTTGGTAATATTTTACTCAACTTCCTTAGTTGATTAATACTTTCACTTAGTAGCTATTTTCTTTTACAGAATATGTATGACTTATAAATTTGAGATAATCTTATTTTGTAGAGGAATTCAGAGTTGGCCATATGTATTAAATATTCATGACACTGAAGAAGTTCTGAACAACTACTGTTTGGATTAATTCAGCTTCTTAGTCAATGTATTCTGTTATGTATTGATCACTTTTACCCCCAATTTATAATGCATTTCCTTTTCTGTAGAAGAGTCCTTTTCTTTTGAATGAATGACTGAAATCTTACAGATACTGATTTTCTAATATATCTAAACTATTTGGATTATATGAATCAATGAAATTTATGTGGAGCATATCTCTGAGACTGGGATTCTCTCCTGTGATTTGTTCAATTTCCCTATAGAGCTTTAATATCCAATAGTGATTTTATTTTTTGCAATTAAGATTTAAATGCCAAGTCCCACAAATCTTGGCATATAGTGAAACACTATTGATTGGTCACTGTCCCATCGTAACACTGTCATATTCCAATTCTGCAGGTCTTATCAGGACTTTGGCTGGATGAAGAGTATACTCTGATGCTGAATTTTAGTATCAAGTGAATAATATGTGATATCAAGAACAGTAGATAAGGAATAATTGGACACGGTTGAATAGACAGTGCTACTTGACACTTTTATTTTCTGTTCACAAAAATATTCTACATCTTAAAAATCTTAATTTCCAAAATTCTATTGAATTTTTTATTTGAATGACATGTTTTTCTTCCCATCTCAATTATATTCGTTAGTCTATTGATTAAAAAAATGTCATTGTATGCCCTGTGAAAAGCACTTTAAAAAGCATATTCATTAAAACAAGGGCAATGCATGAATATAGTTGATGCTTGCACACCATGTATTTGAAATTCACGGGTCCACTTACACAGGGATTCTTTTCTTTTTCTTTTTTGTTTCTTTCTTTTGTAAACACAATACTGTAAACATATTTTTTTGTGATTTTCTTAATAATGTTTTCTTTCCTCTAGCTTATTTATTGTAAGAATATAGTATATAATATACAAAATTGTGTTGATTGTTATTGATAAGGCTTCTGGTCAATAGTAGGCTATTAGTAATTAAGTTTAGGGAAAGTCAAAAGTTATAAACAGGGACACCTGGATGACTCAGTTGGTTAAGCATCTGCCTTTGGCTCAGGTTATGATCCTGTAGTCCTGGGATCGAGCTCAGCAGGGATTCTGCTTCTCCTCCCTCTACCCCTGCCCTCTATTCAATGCATATTCTCTCTCTTCCTCTCTCTCTGTCTCTCAAAGAAATAAAATTTTTAATTTAAAAAGTTAGGAGTAGGTTTTCAATTGTGTGGGACATCAGCAGCCCTAACCCGCACATTGTTCGAGGGTCAACTGTACTCCATGATTTATAGATGTGTATATTATAGGAGAAATGATATTAAGCAAAGAAATTTGAAGTAAATTTAGTATTAGGAGTCAAGGAATGCTGCCTAAGAAAGTAATATTTAGCCTGAAGTTGGAAAAAAAAATTGGGAGAATTAAAGAGGGGGAGGAGATTTAGAAGGCAGAAATTTCCATGGGCCTCTGGGAGCCAGACTAAGGAGGAGATTACAACAAAAGGGAAGGCTGTAGAAGGGAATGCCTGAGTCTGTGTATGAACCAACACAAGTTCTGTGCTAAATTTCACGTTGTGTACGTATGCAATGGACCTGAAATATCATAGAAAGTAATTGATAACAGTAATGTAAACTATGCCCCAGGTCTCAGAATAACCCATGAATAGTGCATGTGACAAACCCAATGTACAATGCAAAAGGCTTTGATAACTGCACTGATATTGGACATCATAGAGGGTGAGATTGAAATTGCTATCTGAATCTCACTGGACTGGAAAAAATAAAAACAATACAACAATCAAAACAACAAAATACTTTCTCCAGAGGACTTGTAACAAAACTCGGAGTTTAGTATTATGTTATTTGAAATGTACATATAGAATCCAAAATTAGTAGGCAAAGATTCAGGAATATCCAATAAATAGTCAAAAGAAAATTCAATCAGTAGATGCAAACCTAGAGAACCCAAATTTTTGAATTACTGAAGACTTCCAAGCAGCTATTTTAAGCACACTCTAAGAAGAAAGCATGTTCCTGAAACATACTGAAATATGGAAGAACTTAACATATATAAAATGACCAAATAGAAATTTTAGAATGGAAAAATATAATGATACTCCAAAAAAAAAAAATCACTGCTATGAATGGATGAGAAGAAGAGTGGAAAAAATAGCTAAAAGAGTCAATGACATTGAAGATAGAACAATAGAAACTATTGAATTTGAAGAACATTAAAATACTATCTGGAAAGGGAACAAAGCCTCAGAAACCAAAAACAGTAGTAAAAGTTTAATATTGATCCCACTGAAAACTCAGAAGGGGAAAAAAAAAAGATTGCTGCAGAAAAAAAAAAAAAGGAATAAGTGTTGTAAATTTCCCAAATTTGTTAGAAGACATGATCAAGAGGATCAGCACACCCCAAAGGGGATAAATTGAAAGTAAATCATATCCAGAAATATAATCAAGCTACTGAAAACTAAAGATAAAAGGACACTGAAAGCCTCCAGGGGAAAAGAAAATTGCATATTACATATAAGAATATAATAATTCAAAGGAAGCAAAAAGAGAGTTGAACAATATTTTTTAAAGTGACGAAAAAACTGTCAATCCATAATTTTGTGTAAGGCAAAAATACATTTTGAGAAATGAGAGTAAAACATAAACATTTTCAGATGCATGATAATTTAAAATCTGTAAATGGCCAAAGTGCTCTGAAAGAAATACTAGGGGTTTTTCACTGTGAAAGAAAATGATAGAAGAAGGAAACATAATGCTTCCAGAATAAGGGAAGGATAGATAAGATCAATATCTGAATAATATATCATTTTTCTCACTTAAAATCTTTAAGAATGTGTGTGACTATTGATCCTATAACATTGATTTTTAGTAGCATCCTGATTATACTATCTGATGTTGGCAATAGATTCTTTCTCCCAATCAGTCTGGTTGGAAATGTATTGATACTCTCAAAACACTAGCTTTTAGTTCTGTTGGTTTTTCTCTATTTCATTGTATTTTTTAAAATTTTATTGACATTTGCTCTTTGTTCTCTTTCTTCTGCTTACTTTAATTTGATAATTTTTTAAAGATAAAATTTCATTTATTTGAGATCTTTATATATTTTTATATAAAGATTCAATGCTATAGTTTTCCTTATAAGTACTATCTGCCTTAGGGGGATACCACAAAATTTTATGTTGTCTCCTATTTTCATTCACTTCAAAATACTTTCCGTTTTCCTTTAATTTTTTCTTTGATTTGTGAATTATTTGGAGTTTTCATTTAATTTGTAAATATTTGGGTTGTTTCAGATATCTTTCTGTTAATTCTAGTTAATTTTATCATGAAGAGGGAACATCTGTTTCAAATCTCTTTTATTTATTGAGATGTATTTTATGGTCTATCAGAATGTGGTCTATCTAGGTAAAAGCAACATGTGTCCTTGGGAAGAAAATACTCTTTTTTTTTGGTGGAGAATTTGAAATAAACACCAGTTAGATCAAATCAATTGATATTGTTTTTAAAATCTATATTACTGATTTTCTGTCTACATAAACTATCAAATATTTTGATGGGGTGTTAAAATATTCAGTTATAATTAAGAATGTTTTTCTTTCAATTCTATTTTTACTTCATATGAAACTGAAATTATTTAAGTATTTAGGATTGTTATGTTCTTCAAGAATTTATCCCTTTCTTGAAATGAACTTTCCCTCAGGAAATATTCTTTTTTCCTGAAACCTATTTAATATTAATAGAGCAACTTAAGTGTGTTGGTATTTGGATTAATGTTAACGTATCTTTTTCCATCATTTATATTTAACTACTCTGTGTCTGCATATTTAAAGTGGCTTTCTTGTTGGCACTATATAGTTTGGTCTCTATTCAGTATCATTATCTTTGCCTTTTAGTTTGGGAAGTTTAGACTATTTACATTTAATAATGTTGAAATGGTTGGGCTTCCATCTACTCTCTTGCTACTTGTTTTCTACTTCTGTTTTATTCTTGTTATTTATTCTGACTGTGGTAGGTAAATTTGGCAGTCAACACCAGAATAGAAATGTAAAAAAATAAATAAAAACTAGTGTTTCACCATAGGCAGTTCTACAATGAAGATGTTAAATATAATAAGCTTGGTTGAATAGGGAGGAAGGCAGTTATGCTCACAGTGGTGATTAGGTTAGTATTTAAATTTTATCTTAACAAAAATTTTGTCTGAAGTCATTGAAATATAAATGTTGAATTGAAAACATGAGGTTTACATTTTAGTGGGGCTTTTGGATTTCTGTTGAAAGAAAATTTTGCAGATGGTATCTACAATGTGTAGATATTTATATTTAATATGTAATGAAGCAACCACATAAAGAATTACTATGTGAATAAATCAATAAAGAAAATAGAAAAAAATCAATGAGACTAAAAGTCAGCCGATTGAAAAGAAATGAACAAAATTGACATATCTTTAGTTATACTGATGATCCTTTGTGTTTTCTCTATTTTTTCTTCAATATAAGGATTGAAAGAAAATATATCACTTACCAGCCTTATGGAAATTGAGAAGATTAAAAGATTGTTATAAACCAATTCATACCATTAAATTGATTACAGAATTTCTAGAAAGACACAAATGACTGAAACTAACTCAAAAAATAGAAAAATCAGAATAAACCTATAAACTGTAAAGATATTGAATAAAAAACCCCAGGCTCAGATGACTTCACTATTGAATTTTATCAAATGTTTAAGGAAGAAATATCACTAATGCTTAAAACCTTTCAGAAAATATACAAATGGAGATGGCTTACCAGTTTATTATCTGAGACCAATTATTATTCTGACATAAAAGTCAGGCAAAGATATTACATTAAAATGTACAATGAAGCTATATAGAGGTATTCCTCATGAATATAGACATAAAAATACTTAACACGGTATTAGCAGATTGTAATAAAAATCATAAAATAAATATCCTAGGCATGTAAGTTTGTATTAACATCCAAAAATCAAGCAATATAATAAACCATACTGATAGAATAAAGGGAGAAAATACCATCCCAATAGACACAAAAATTTGGATAAAATCAAATACTCATTTGTGATAAAGCTCTCAATAAACTAGGAATAAAAAGTAACTTTTTGTTCTGACAAATTATATCTATGAAAACCTTACAGCTAAATCATAATCATGGCAATGATGTCCTCTCTTTGTAAGTGTCAGGATACAGGATTACAGAAATCTATTTCATTTCTACTAAAATGAAAAGACAAATCACAGACGAGGAGATAATTATAAATCATATATCTGTTAGAAATATATTCTAGATATCAATATTTTATCATTATGCTTAATATTCTAGTTTCTTGATTACTGTAGATGTTAAGCTTTATAAGAATATTGTAAGTTCTCAAACTTTATTCATCTTTTAAAAATGGTTTTGGCTGTCTTTGGTCCATTTGCAGTTTCATATCAATTAAGATCAGCTTTTCAGTTTCTGCATAAGTCCTACTGGAAACTTGATAGGTATTATATTAAATTTGTAGTAAATTTGGGAGACAATTGTCATTTTGACGAGACAGAGTCTTCCAGCTCCTGAACATGGCAGGTCTCTTCATTTTTTTTTTAACATCTTCTTTACATTTTCTTAACAATCTTTTGTTGTTTTCAAGGTACATGTCTTGCACTTCTTTTGTTAAATTTATCCCCAAGGATTTTATTTTTGGATTCTATTATAAACTGCTTTCTTGATTTATGTTCAGATTATTACTTGCTAATATGAAGATATTTTATCTGTAGTTATATGAGTAGCTAAGAAGCACATGAAAAATGTTCAGCATCATTACCATTAGGGAAATGCAGATTAAAACTAGAGTAAAATACCATCACACACCTAATAAAATAGCTATCATTGAGAACTAATTGTACCAGGTGTTGAAGACGGGGAGAGACAGATGGGAACGTACAACAGTTTAGCCACTCAGGAAAACACTTTGGCCTTTTCTGAAAAAGGTAAACATATTGTATAGTAACATACAATTCAAGAATTTGTCTTCTAAATATCTATTCTTGAGAAAGAAAACATTTGTCCACACAAATTTTGAACATGATGCTTTCTACAGCATTATTCGTAATGGCCAAAACCAGGAAACAGTCCAAATGTCCATCAACTGATAAATGGATAAACACAATGCAGTATATTACCAGAAATGCTAAACACATGGATGAACTTAAGATATTTTAAGAAAAAAAGACGCTCAAAGTACATAATGAATTACTGCACTTAATGTGAAAATTCCAGAGAAGGCAAATTTCCAGAAGATGAAAGCATATTGTTTGCTTAGGTCTGGGAGTGGGCAGGGCGACTGACTGCAAATGACCGAGGGAACTTTTTAATATCAAGGGAATGATCCATTACTAGATTGTTATGAAACTATAAATTTCCTAGATATCATTGACATATCCACTTACTATGGGGGAATTTTATGGTTTGTAAAAGGTGTTAAAATATATGTTTCTTTTAGCAATTTAAACATTATTTCTAATATTCCTTTGAAAATACGCACATGCTTTGATGTTCTTGCTAAACTTTTTTGCTGGCCGAGCGACACAAAAGGTAGGGAATAGCAAACAGAGCAGCAGGCTACCTGGAGCAGTGTAATTTTTCACAGACTTCTCTAATGTCTGAATGCTGTTTTCCTGGCGATTCCCACATGCACATAATTTTGGAATCAGTTGGGGGAACTGGGCAGAGTTTGTAATCAGGTTTTGATCCCATTCCCGGGATTTTCTCTCTAAATTTTCAGCAGCTCTACTGATTCAGGACTATGTCCTCTGCCACCCAGATCTAGCAAAATGTGTTTTCACTTGCAAGATCTGATAGAAGGGAGATCACCTGCAGACATAAAGCTACAAACTTAAAATTCTTTTTTATTTTCTTTTATTATTATGTTCAATTAGCCAGCATATAGTACATTATTAGTTTTTGATGTAGTGTTCAATGATTTATTAGTTGTGTATAACACCCAGTGCTCATCACCACATGTGCCCTCCTTAATACATATCACCCGCTTACCCCATCCTCCCACACCCCTCCCTTCTGTAACCCTCAGTTTGGTTCCTGGAGTCCCCAGTCTCTCATGGTTTGTTTCTTCTTTGATTTCTTCCCAGTTTTCCCTTCCTTCCCCTGTGGTCCTCTGCTCTATTCCTTATGTTCACATATGAGTGAAGCCATATGGTAATTGTCTTCCTCTGCTTGGCTTATTTCACTTAGCATAATCCCCTCCAGCTCTATCCATTTTTCTGCAAATGGTGGGTATTCATCCTTTTTGATGGCTGAGTAATATTCTGTTTTATATATGAACCACATCTTCTTTATCCATTCATCTGTTGAAGGACATCTTGGCTTCTTCCACAGTTTGGCTGTTGTGGACATTGCTGCTATGAACTTTGGGGTGCAGGTGCCCCTTCTTTTCACTACATCTGTATCTTTGGGGTAAAGACCTAATAGTGCAATTCTTGGGTCATAGGGTAGTTCTATTTTTAATATCTTGAGGAACTTCCAAACTGTTTTCCAGAGTGGCTGTACCTAAAATTCTTATGCATCATAATATTTTTCATTTAAAAAGCACTGCTGGGGTGCATGGGTGGCACAGTCGTTAAGTGTTTGCCTTTGGCTCAGGGCGTGATCCCGGCATTCTGGGATCGAGCCCCACATCAGGCTTCTCCATTAAGAGCCTGCTTCTTCGTTTCCCACTCCCCCTGCTCATGTTCCCTCTCTCACTGGCTGTCTCTCTCTGTCAAATAAATAAATAAAATCTTTAAAAAAAAAGCACTGCTGTCTGCATGAACACTTTCTCATACTTTCAAGTAAGTCTTTTTGTTTGCTTTTAATACTTTGTATTTCTAGGGGATAGCTCTTTACTCTAAATTGATAAAGCTTATTTGAGACCTACTACTTTGAAGCTATAAAATTGTTTCCATTGTGTACCATGGGAACTCAGAAGGTCAGAATATGACTGGGGATTGTGTGAAAATGTTTTGCTTGAAATTGTATGAAAAGAACATAGAAAGATGATGTTTCTAGTGCAAGTTTGGTTAGGAAATAGAGAAGTTTTGTAATCTTCACTCAATAATAAGGGAATCTAATTTCTCATATATCTGTCTATATATTGCATTTTTTATAGAAAAACAATGGGAATTTTGTATAGATTTTTGTGCTTCCATTGAAAGCAGTAAGAAGCTTATGTTAGCTTGTCAAAAAGGAGTTTATTGGAAAGAAATTAGGAACACCTGGAATATATGGGAAGGCTGGCTAAAAGTAGGTGTGAATATTAAAAGGCTCCAAGAGAACCTGCCGAGAGCTAGGAAGGAGGAAGTAAGAAACTGTTCACCAGTCAAGGTCCAAACACTGGGAGAATGAATCACAACTGCCTTGGCTTTTACTCACTCAAGATTCAAGTATGAAGGATCCAAGTGGTCAGGCTCAGATCATGTGCTCACCTTGGCCTTACTGGAATTGATTGGACAGGCTTTCAGTATTCTCAAATTGACATCTGTGTTTAATTTTTCCTGCTCTACACAGAAGGTAGAAGAGGCATCCGAAAGGAAGTTGTGAGTCTATAATGTGATGGATACATAATCCATACATTTAGTGTAGTTTCTTTCTCCAGCATTACAATGAATTTATAAGCTCTATCTTGTTCAACTTTGAACTCCCAGTATATGGGCAGTGCCTGACACCTAGTTAGCTCATGTTTACTGACTGACTTAGCATCCTATTAAATAGAAATCCCTAAAATTGAATGAGAAAAATTTTGTTCATAAATCTTAGAACTGATAAAATAATTTATGATATCTTTTCTTAAAATTTTTAGTATGATTAAATAATCTAAATAATGAGTAAATTCTGCCATCATAGAGTTCCTTCATTTAATTTTTAGTGTTTTAATAATTGAGAAAAAATAACATTATAAATTGACTGGGAAAGCAGAAAATGAAGTCAAGCATGCCTCTAACAGATGGTAAAAACAAACTCATCATTGTTATCATTTCATCATTTCTCATCAAATTCATTATTGATTCTAACACTTGTATTTGCACCAGGTTTCCCAAGATAGAAGAAAATATGCTTTGTATATTACTCAAGGGAAGAGAGAAATGCCTTTGATGATCTTTACATATAAAGAATGGGATTTGATTACTTATAGTTACAGTTACTTGCTATTCACGTAATATATCTGGAGACAGAGTGAACCAAATCCTGAAACAGGCTCTAGGAAAAAAAGGGGCAATAGAGTGAAGGCAAGAGATGGAAGTAGACAAATTGATCTCTCTTGCAAAAACAAGTCAGAATATCTAGAAAAGGTTCAGTCGTGCTGATGTTATTTTACTTAGCTCAGAGCAGTAGTGGAGTTTGCATCTTGCTTTACTGAAGTCTTCTAATAGAAGATACAAACTACTGAGGGGTGCCTGGGTGGCACAGCGGTTAAGCGTCTGCCTTTTGGCTCAGGGCATGATCCCGGCGTTATGGGATCGAGCCCCACATCAGGCTCCTCCGCTATGAGCCTGCTTCTTCCTCTCCCACTCCCCCTGCTTGTGTTCCCTCTCTCTCTGGCTGTCTCAGTCTCTGTCGAATAAATAAATAAAATCTTTAAAAAAAAAAAAAAAGAAGATACAAACTACTGAAAAATTCTAAAAAAATAAAGGATTTGTAATGTATTAATCTCTTAAGCCGATAACCTGTTTCTGAAGACCTGTGCCTTGTAAGAATTACCATATTCATATCAATGGCGTTTAAAATCAGTCTGTTTCCTCTCTGAGTTTTGTTACACCCTAATTCATTTTGTGCTTACATATCCTTTAGGTCATTCTTTGCTAACATGAATCAGAAATTCACGTTAGCCATGTTAGCAGCAACTCACCTAAAATGAGTTTTCCTATTCTTAGCTATTCTTAGCTGCTAGTGTGAATCCTCGGTAACAGCTGTTAACCCCACGTGAATCATGTAAATGACACACTGACTCATTATGGAATAGACTTTATGACAATTCTTGAATCCTTTACAAACAAGTAGTTTCTCTTATGAATTCACAACTACCCCAATGTCTGAGAATGTTTTTTAAAGCAGACATGGGGAGA
>NC_048224.1:105697669-105717503 GCF_002007445.2 Ailuropoda melanoleuca | reverse complement strand
CTTGTGTTCCCTCTCTCTCTGGCTGTCTCAGTCTCTGTCGAATAAATAAATAAAATCTTAAAAAAAAAAAAAGAAGATACAAACTACTGAAAAATTCTAAAAAAAAAAGGATTTGTAATGTATTAATCTCTTAAGCCGATAACCTGTTTCTGAAGACCTGTGCCCTGTAAGAATTACCATATTCATATCAATGGCGTTTAAAATCAGTCTGTTTCCTCTCTGAGTTTTGTTATACCCTAATTCATTTTGTGCTTACATATCCTTTAGGTCATTCTTTGCTAACATGAATCAGAAATTCACGTTAGCCATGTTAGCAGCAACTCACCTAAAATGAGTTTTCCTATTCTTAGCTATTCTTAGCTGCTAGTGTGAATCCTCGGCAACAGCTGTTAACCCCACGTGAATCATGTAAATGACACACTGACTCANGGCGTTTAAAATCAGTCTGTTTCCTCTCTGAGTTTTGTTACACCCTAATTCATTTTGTGCTTACATATCCTTTAGGTCATTCTTTGCTAACATGAATCAGAAATTCACGTTAGCCATGTTAGCAGCAACTCACCTAAAATGAGTTTTCCTATTCTTAGCTATTCTTAGCTGCTAGTGTGAATCCTCGGTAACAGCTGTTAACCCCACGTGAATCATGTAAATGACACACTGACTCATCATTATGGAATAGACTTTATGACAATTCTTGAATCCTTTACAAACAAGTAGTTTCTCTTATGAATTCACAACTACCCCAATGTCTGAGAATGTTTTTTAAAGCAGACATGGGGAGAAGAAAATAAAAGAACAAATGTCAAAAAAAAACAAAACAAAACAAAAAAAAAACCTTTGGTCTTTTTGACTCTGGGCCAGAATAGAGAATTGGGATGGAAAAGAAGAAACCAATGAGAAGATAGAAAGGGATTTAAGGGATTTTTAGGTGTGTGTTGTGTGTGTGTGTGCTTTTTTCAACTTTTTAAAAATTTTATAGAAAAGTTTGAATTAATTTTACTTTCTGCTCATTTTATCTCACAAGGTTTGTTCCTTTTAGAAAGACAAAACTGATAGGAAATATCTAAGTGGACAGGAAAGAAACATGATTCAATATATCCAATCAGAGCAAGGTGAAAGACACTGATTGGTAAAGAGATATAAAATTTTATTTTAGGGGCGCCTGGGTGGCACAGCGGTTAAGCATCTGCCTTGGCTCAGGGCGTGATCCCGGCATTCTGGGATCGAGCCCCACATCAGGCTCCTCCACTATGAGCCTGCTTCTTCCTCTCCCACTCCCCCTGCTTGTGTTCCCTCTCTCGCTGGCTGTCTCTACCTCTGTCAAATAAATAAATAAAATCTTTAAACTATATANTATATAAATAAAATTTTATTTTAGAAATAGTAAGCTTTTCAGAAATACAATTCACAAGTCATAAGCATCTTGAGATTACAAATAAATAACACTTTCCAATGGTGAAAAAAATGGTACATTACTTTTTAATGATTCACTTTGTCACATTTGCTGTTTTACAACAGTGTAAGTTAAGCAGGACATCATTAACTGCAACTGCAGAAGAGGCAATGGTGATTCTGGAAAGTGCGTTAACTTGATTGTGGAATATAGTTACACAGGGACAAAATCAGATATAGAATCCCCTCTTACTGATTTCTGGTCCAGGGAATTTAATTCAGTATTATACTTCTGAGTGGAAGTTGTTTGAGTAATTGGGGAGCTGGAAAGCTAAACTCATTTTATTTTATTTTCTTGCACTATAGAAAGCACACAGGTAAAAAGTACAGATCCACATCTGGTGGCCTGCATAGCCCTTGAAACTGGGGATTAGCATAGAAATGCATCACCAAATATGGCTCTCTTACCTTGTGGTAGAAAATATTGCTTTCTTTAGTTGGAATAGGTGAAAGGCACTAAAGAAATCAGAAGGTTAAAGGTATTAATTAAAATAATCATAGAAGTAAAAACAGAAACAGTTACATCCTAATTGGGTTCCACATGTTTTGTCAAATTTCAGATTCATAATGGAAAATAATTGTTGAGCTAAGAACCTAGCACTTTACAAGGTGTTGAAGAGGAGAGAAAAAAGAATCTAGTCTATTTTGCAGGATATTTTATTCTTTTCTGAATTCCTCAAGATCCATGTTACGAAATAACAAATTATCTATCAGTCTTTGATGCTACAATAATTTAGTAAGAGGAATCTTGGGACTTAATATTATATTTGTTCCAAATATTATGGATACATTTAAACCACTTTTTCCCATTTAACAGAACTTTTTTTCTTACAGAATGAGCAATCTGATAATGCTATGAAAAACTGAAATTTATTGTTCAATAATTCTCTGTAAAAATTAAAGTAAAACAATGTTTTACCATGAAGTTAAACAAAGGAAAACAAGTATTATTAACTTTAGCAGTTATTCAAACAATTTACAGTATAATTTTTATGAATCCCCAAGTTCAGAATATAAATGTAATATTGCTCTATTTGCAATCAGTTTTTATCCAGGAAGTAGAATGTTATATGAAACTCTTGCCTTGGCACACCTTTGTATTCTTTGACAAATTACTTAACTTTGTAATTTGTAAGATTGTAACTTTAGACAGATTACTTAAATTTCCTGATTTTTCATTGGTAAAATAGGTAAATGTGTACAATTTTGAGGGGACTAATAATTTATTACCCTAAAAGTTAATACTTCCATAAAATCTGTGTCATAGGGCACATCACTGAACTATTATTTCACAAAACATGAATTTAAAGCCCTGAAATATTTAATATTTAATCATCTAGGAACCAAAGTTATTAGGCTCATGCTATGTACCAGTTAGTTTCATTTAATTACACACCTGTAAAAAAAAAATGAGGCAATTATGCCCAGTGCTTATGATGAAACNATTTATTACCCTAAAAGTTAATACTTCCATAAAATCTGTGTCATAGGGCACATCACTGAACTATTATTTCACAAAACATGAATTTAAAGCCCTGAAATATTTAATATTTAATCATCTAGGAACCAAAGTTATTAGGCTCATGCTATGTACCAGTTAGTTTCATTTAATTACACACCTGTAAAAAAAAATGAGGCAATTATGCCCAGTGCTTATGATGAAAAAGAAATGTTACTTGCATCTCATGGCTAGGGAAAAGAAGATGTGGGGTTTGAACTTCGGTATGACTGACTTGAAAATTAAGGCACTCTTTATTATACTGCATAAAATTTCTAAAATGATCTATTAAGTATCTGTCATAATGCACTAAATGCATCCATAATGCACTAGGAATTTTCTTTACACTGAGGCTGTTTGTTGTCTCTTGAGCTGGCCTCATGAAATTCTTGGAATCAAGTACTAGATTCTATTCATACTGAATCTCCATGTCTCATGAGGGGCCTGGGATGGGAGTTTCTGATAAGAACTTGCTGAATGAATGAATGAATGTTTCCTATAAATTTGAAAGATGCAGAGATAGCATGAGACCTAGTGAAAGTTGGGAAAATGTCTAGTGGAAATGCTTAAAATTGTGGTGGCCAAATATATTCTGGCAATAACATTGACTAACAATATTCATATGGTTATTTTCGTTTCCTAAGATTTAAATCTGTTGTTTATTTCCCTCACAGATCTTTTAAAAATTCTATTACACTCATAAATTATTTGCATGATATTCATTTTGAAGAGGATTTAAGGAAGGGAGTTCATTTCTGTTCATCTGCATAGCACAGAATGGAGTCAGAAGTGAGATAATGTAAATTTTGTAAACATTTGCAAAAAGGGTTAAGATGGCTTTTCTTTTAAGGACTTTCTTCATTCCTTTGGCTATCATCTGTGTTATTGGCCGACTGCACAGTTCATTGAGGTTTCTTATGATAATTGAATGTTACAAATTAGATGGACATGAAATTTTATACAAATTTTAATTTATGACAAAATGGATTTGTTTTACATCAGGATTTGCTTTCTTATATGAAACTCAGAAGTTACAGGATATACCATGCCTATTTTTTTTTAATGAAGAGCTTGCACATTTTTCATTAGAGAAATTGATCTCTTGGCAAATTGTGTACTGTCCTAGTGACAGAGTATTTCCTCTCCTAGCTGCCATAGGCATAGAGCCAGTGATTCTCAATACAAATATAACTTCATCTGAAATTTCAAAAAGCTATGTTGTAATTTGAAGAGATGTTATTTTGCTTATTGAAGGGATTTTGTTTTCATAAAATTGAAATGTTAAAGTGACATACAAGCATCTAAAGATAAAAGAAAGATCTCCAAATTCCTATCTAAAATATTATTAAATATAATCATATATATATTTTATCATATGATAAAGTACTATACTACACAAAATAAATGATGTTATAATAAATATAAGGGATGGAATCACCTGGTGAGATAACATGAAAAATTTGTTCAGGTAAAAATGTCCTTGTCCCTTTCCATTGACAGTTACATTGCAACCAAAGATTATATTTGCAGATGTGCTCAGGTTGCTTCTCTTCTCTTTTTAATACTCTTCCCTGAAGATAAAAATAAAATTACTTCTTATACAAGGCTTTTTGTACTCTGGTTTCTGTCTCTTTCTTTGGCATCCTTGCTAATCATCCTCCTTCCCTCTTCGGGAATCACTCCCAGTGACCTTATTTTAGCCAGTCTACCTTCTGTTTTAAGGATTGCATAAAGTTTTTCTCTCTCCTCATTTTGCCAGATTGCCTTTTACTTAACCAATAAATTTTATCTGAGATAATCTTCCTTAGGGAAACTTGGTTAATTATCCAGAGATGGTCGTATCTCCCCTGATCTTTGTTCTTATGCTTTTCTTTAAAGTTCTTATCAAAGTTACTCAAATAATTATTCCATCAATTTGTGCCTCCAACTGTAATCTCTATGAAGGTAAATGTCATGACCAATTTGCTCTTCACTCTATACCAAGAGTGCTCCTGATATTTGTTGAACAGAAGAATCCTCAATAAATATTTTACATGTCTAGCTTAAAGAATCATATTTACAATTTTATGGGCATATTATCAAGAATGGGATAATGGAAATTGCAAAAACACATTTCGCAAATAGTAACTAAATGTCTAGCTCTTTTGGTTTTATTTATTTGAGAGAGAGAGAGAGAGCAGGAAAGCACAAGCAGGGATTTTGGCAGAGGAACAGGAAGAAGCAGGCTCCCTGCTGAGCTCGATCCTAGGACCCTGGGATTGTGACCTGAGCCAAAGGCAGATGCTTAACCAAATGAGCCACCCAGGTGCCCCCTAAATGTCTAGTTTTAACATTTAATATTGTTACTTCCTAAACCTTGTGGAACAACATTATCCACATTTTCAAAGATGAATACAATAAGTTTAAGAGATTAAATATAAAAATATATACGTTTTATTTTAACTATATCTTGGTATCTTCTTTTAATGAACTTTATGTATCATATAAAGCTGGTTTTTGTTTTTGTTTTTATTTATTTTATTTTATTTTATTTATTTGAGAGAGGCAGGGGGAGCAGCAGGCAGAGAGAGAAGCAGGCTCCCTGCTGAGCAGAGCCCAAAATGGGGCTCAATCCCAGGACTCTGGGAGCATGACCTGAGCCACCCAGGTGCTCCAAAGCTGGGTTTAAATAATAATTCTTTATCTTATTAAAGAGTGGTCCAAGTAATGCTGCATGAATTCCCAACCCAGGATAGAAAAGGAAATACTTCTTTGCTTAGCCATCTTGGGATGATTATCCTTAAGCCCAGCCACCATGCAGTGAGGATGCCCAGGTCATGTTGTAGGAGTTCAGGTAAGAGCCCTGCTGAGGTCTGGTCACTTCCAGAATCAAATGCAAGATAGGAGTGAGGAAGCCTTTAAGATAACCAAGGCTTCAGCTGCTGTCTAATTATAGGTATATGAGAAAGTCTGAACAAGAACTACCACCAGAGTCCATCTAAGCCGCAGAATTCTGATAACGAATAATTATAAGTGATTATCATTTTTTATGCCCCTTGGTTGGGGGATTTTTAAAAAAGATTTTGTTTATTTATTTGAGAGAGAACAAGCAATGGGGAGGGGCAGAAGGAGAGAGAGAGAAGCAGACTCCCCTCCTAGCAGGAAGCCAAACATGGGGCTTGATCCCAGGATCCTGGGATCATGACCTGAGCTGAAGGCAGGCGCTTAACCAGCTGAGCCACCCAGAAACCCCTGGTTTTGGGATTGTTAACAGCAGATTAATCAGTAAAATAAAAGACCAGTGAAATAATAGACATTGTAGTAGAAACTATCTGAACTGAGGTAAATCAAAAAATAAAAGAACATCTTTTACCTTTGGGGAAGTACTAAATGTTGTCATTGAAGTCCAAGAAAAAAGAAGAAATATTTGAGGAAATAGTGGCCAAACATTATCAATTTTGTTTCAGATTATAAATTTAGAAATTCAAGAAGCTGGACAAGTCTGAAGCAGAAGGATCGTATAATTAAAAATGTAACAAAGCACACTGCAAATTGTTCATAACAGTGAAAGATAACATTTTACAAGAGTCAGAGTAAAAGAAAACACCACACACAGAGAAATAGAAAAAAGCAATTACAGTAGGTATGTTATCAGATGACTTTATACATATAAAGACAGTTTTTATAGCAGTGAAAAACAAAAGCTTGCCAATGTAAAATTGGCACTGAAAATATCTTACAGAAATGAAGATGAAAGTAAAACTTTTCTAGACAAGCAAGGGCTGAGTGAATTTATCACCTGAGCAGACCTATACTTTTTTGGAAATTGATTTTTTAATTTTAATCCCAGTATAGTTAACATACATTGTTATATTAGTCTCAGGTGTAAAACATAGTAATTCAACACTTCTATACATTACTCAGTGTTCATGATAAGTGCATTCCTTAATCTCCAGCTATTTCAACCATCCCCCCACCCTCCTCTCCTCTGGTTACTACTTTTTATTGTTAAGAGTCTGGTTTTTTTTGGTCTCTGTTTTTTTTCCTTTGCTCATTTGTTTTCTCTCTTAAATTCCACATATGAGTGAAATCATATGGTATTTGTCTTTCTCTGACTTATTTCACTTAGTGTAATACTCTCTAGCTTCACATCATTGCCAATGACAAGATTTCACTCTTTTTATGGCTGAATAACATTCCTCTGTGTGTCCCTCTTCATTTTCTCTCTCTCTGTCTCTATTAGAGCACAGGAATGGTAGGAGATGAGGGCGGGGGAGAGGGAGAGAGAGAGAGAGAATCTCTCAGTCAGACTCTGCACTCAGCATGGACCCCAACTCAAGGCTTGGTCTCATTACCCAGAGATCACAACCTGAGCTGAAACCTAGGGTCAGAAGCTCAAACGACTGAGCCACCCAGGTGCCCCTATCACTTTTTCTTTATCCATTCATCTATCAGTGGACACTTGGGGTGCTTCCATAATTTGGCTATCTTAAATAATGCTGCAATAAACACAGGGGTGCATTTATCCCTTTGAATTAGTGTTTTTGTATGTGTGTGTGTGTAAATACCCAGGAGTGTGATTACTGAGTTGTAGGGTAGTTCTGTTTTTAATTTTGAGGAGCCTCCATAGTGTTTCCTATAGTTGCTGCACCAGTTGCATTCCCACCAACAGCACAGGAGGGTTTCTTTTTCTTCACATCCTCACCAACACTTGTTTCTTGTGTTGTTGATTTTTGCCATTCTCATGGATGTGAGGTGATATCTTATTGTAGTTTTGATTTGCATTTCCCTGGTGATAAGTGATGCTGAGCAACTTTTCATGTGTCATTTCGATGTCTTCTGTGGAGAAATGTCTTTTCATATCTTCTGCCCATTTTTAATTGGATTATTTTGTTTTGGGCTGTTGTGTTGTAGAAGTTCTTCATATATTTGAATGCTGACCATTTATCAGACATGTCATTTGCATATATCTTCTCCCATTCAGTAAGTTGCCCTTAATTGGTTGTTTGCTTCTCTGTGCGGAAGCCTTTTGTTTTGATGTAGTCCCAGTAGTTTATTTTTGCTTTTATTTCCCTTGCCTCAAGAAACATATCAAGCAAAATGTCACTGTGGCTGATATCAGAGACATTATTGCCTCTACTCTCTTCTAGGATTTTTATTGTTTAAGGTCTCACATTCAGATCTTTAAACAATTTTGAGTGTATTTGTGTATGGTAAAAGAAAGTGGTCCAGCTTCATTCTTTTGCATGTAGCTGTCCAGTTTTCCCAAGACCATTTGTTGAAGAGACTGTCTTTTTCCCATTGCATATTCTTGCCTCATCTGCCAAAGATTAATTGACTATAAAATTGTGGGTTTATTTCTGAGTTTTCTTTTCTGTTCTCTTTGTGTCTGTTTTTGTGCCAGTACCATACTGTTTTGATTACTACAGCTTTGTAATATAATTTGAAATCTGGACTTGTGATACCAGCTTTCCATTCCTTTTTCAAGATTGCTTTGGCTATTTGAGGTCTTTTGTGGTTCCATACAAATTTTAAGATTGTTCTGGTTATGTGAAAAATACTGTTGGTATTTTGATAGGGATTGTATTAAATATGTAGATTGCTTTGTGTCGTATAGACATTTTAACAATGTTCTTCAAATCCATGAATATGGACTGTCTTTCCATTTGTTTGTGTCATCCTCAACTTCTTTCATCAGTGTTTTATATGAGGGTACAGTTTTTCACCTCTTTAAGTTTATTCCTAGGTATTATTTTTGGTGCAATTATAAATGTGATTGTTTTCTTCTCTTTCTGTTGTTTCATTATTAGTATATAGAAATGCAACAGATTTCTGCACATTGATTTTGTACCCTGCCATTTTACTGAATTCATTTATCAGTTCTAGTACTTTTCTGATGGAGTCTTTCTGTTTTCTCCAGCATCATGTCATCTTGCACAGGGTGAAAGTTTTACTTTTTCCTTACCAATTTGGGTGCCTCTTATTTCTTTTTGTTATCTGATTGCTGTGACTACTATAGAAAATTTAAGTTCTTCAGAAAAAAGAACAATGATGGTAGATGGAAATTTGAATATAAGCAAAAGAATAGTGTCAGAAATGGTAAATATATGAGAAATATAAAGTTCATTTTTCTTATTTTAAAATCTCTCAAAGATAATTGGCTACTTAAAGCAAAGATGCACTGTGTTGTTAATCACATATGTCAAAATGACACATGTAACAGCAAAAGCACAAGATGGTGAGAAGAGAAGAATTCAGTGTACTGTTTTAAGGTTCTTGGACAACAGATGATATATCATCATTTGAAGATATATTATGGAAATTAAAGATTTATTTCAGAAGTCACAGAATAGCCGCTAAAAATATACAACAAGGTATATAGCTCATGAAGCTAATGCTCAGTTAAACAACAAGAAAGCACAAAAAGAAGAGAAAGGAAACAAAAATAGGGCAAATAGAAAACAAAGGACGGGGCACCTGGGTGGCTCAGTTGTTAAGCGTCTGCCTTCAGCTCAGGGCATGAACCGGTGTTCTGGGATCGAGCCCCGCATCAGGCTCCTCTGCTGGGAGCCTGCTTCTTCTTCTCCCACTCCCCCTGCTTGTGTTCCCTCTNGAAAAAGAAGAGAAAGGAAACAAAAATAGGGCAAATAGAAAACAAAGGACAGGGGCACCTGGGTGGCTCAGTTGTTAAGCGTCTGCCTTCAGCTCAGGGCATGATCCGGCATTCTGGGATCGAGCCCCGCATCAGGCTCCTCTGCTGGGAGCCTGCTTCTTCTTCTCCCACTCCCCCCTGCTTGTATTCCCTCTCTCACTGGCTGTCTCTCTCTCTGTAAAATAAATAAATAAAATCTTAAAAAAACAAACAAACAACAAAAAAAAACAAAGGACAAGATGTTGTATTGAGACCAAACTGTATCCACAATTCCAGTAAATGTAAATGCTGTAAATACTCCAATTATAAGGACACAAATATCAGCTTGACTAGATATGTTAAAGCTAACTATANAAAAAAACAAACAAACAAACAAACAAACAAAACAAAGGACAAGATGTATTGAGACCAAACTGTATCCACAATTCCAGTAAACGTAAATGCTGTAAATACTCCAATTATAAGGACACAAATATCAGCTTGACTAGATATGTTAAAGCTAACTATAGGCAGTTTATGAGAAACTCACTTTAAATATAAAGATATGCTCAATAAAAGTAGGAGAGTGGAAAACTACCATGAAAATAATAATTCACATTTTGAGTATCTATATTAATATAAGGCAAGTAGACTTTACTTAGGAAATCTTACACGGGATAAAAGGGTCAGTTTATCAGGAGATAGCAGTCCTAAATATGGATTCACCTAATAATGCTGCTTCAAAATACATGAAGTGAAAAGTGATAGATGTAAGAGAAACCTAGAGATTTAAGTGTTAATATTATAAAGTAAGTATTAAATTTAGTGATCTAAGCATCTACTTTAAGAAACTAGAAGAAGCAGAAAAGCATGTTAAATCCTTATAAATAGAATGAAGTAAATAACAAGGATCCCACAAAAATCAATAAAATAGAAAATAATAGAGAAAAATCAATGATATCAAAGCTGGTTCTCAAAAAAAAAATAGAACTGATAAACCTATAGCCATATGGATGAATACACACAAAAAGAGAGAAAAAGAGAGGTACTAATACATATCCTACTAGTTTTTAAAAATAANTACTAATACATATCCTACTAGTTTTTAAAAATAATGAGACATTTCAACTATATACCAATAAATTTTACATTCAAATGCCTTGCCATGTATTACCAAAGCTTACTCATGAAGAAATAGATTATCTAAATAGCTCTACATTTAGATGGTAATACTGCCACTTTCAAATTTTGCCACAGTATATGCTTCTAAAGATAGACACTTATGCACTCATAATGGATTAGAAATAACTGAATCTCTTTGTAGCAGAAAGTTTGTCACATAAATCCCTACTCTCAGATATATGTATTTCCTAGTTCATACTTATTCCTTCATGCTTGAAGGATAAACCTACATTTAATAAAACATTCTTTTTACACATCAATTTATTTTCTATCCTAACATTTTCTATAGTGAAGATTAAAAATTTTATTAGTATGATAAAATATTTCCTTAAATTAGAAAATGTAATATCTTGAAATTTCAAACTATAAATCCATGTTTTAAGTGGTGTATTTTAAATGATACAGTTCTAATTAGTATATAAGGCAGATGGTCATTTGGCAGTACACCAAAGTTATAATTTAAGACTGTTTGAAAATCCTAGTTTGATCCTTTTCTGCTTTCTGTGGCATATGCTTCTTCTGATGGAAGATCAGAATATATGATGAAGTGAATGATGAATAAAGACATATGGTATATATCTGTCCATTTTTAATGAAGTCCAAGAGTTTAATAATTGTGTTTAAATGCTTCAATGAATCTCAAACTTAGCAGTGTGTTATCGCATTTAATTATTTTTGTCTTTTCATAATTATGGAGTTATTTTAGTAACTGGTTTCTTCTGTTAATTTCGCATAAAACTGCTCTTTGCATTCTGAGAGAAGATGAAATACATTGTTTAATCTCAAGGACAGTGAAGTCAGGTAGTTCATAGTTCACAGTTCATAGACTGTGCCAGCAACTTAGACTTTTTTAAAATGACATTTAATAGTAATTCCTGGGAAGGATATCAGTAATTAAATAAAATAATGTATGTTAAGGATTTAGTAGACTGCATTTTGAAAATATTGAATAATTATTATTATTGTTACTATTCTTTCAACTATTCTGTCATTTCATCCACATAATGATGATAATTGTTTTTAAGGTAGTCCTTATAAATTATTCCGTATCAGTTATATGGACAACATGTTTACATTTTGTTTAATGTACTAGAGAATTTTCATCTTGTTAAATAGCTGTCTTAAGTTGAGGTACCATCTTTGGGTTGTCAGAAGATCCAGTAGTCCCTATATAGCAGTGACTACTGCAGCTATTAGGTGGGTGTTCTAATCTTCCATATACTCAACCTGTAAGGAGACAACATGCCTAACTGGCTTTGTTCATGCTTTTTATTTTCTGAGTATAGTTGACACACAACATTACATTAATTTTAGGTGCACAACAGAGTGATTCAACTTTTCTGTGTTGTGCTATGCTCACCACAAGTGTAGCTACCATCTGCCACCATACAAGGCCATTAATTAATTACTTGATACAGACAAGATCAGCAAGATCATTCAGGGAGTCTGTCATCTGTGTGACAGAACCAGAGGGACTGGATAGTTGGTGTCATGAGCCAGTGCTTTGATCTGCCACCAACATGCCTACCTAAACTGTATTTAAGTGGTTTTGTAAGGAAGGTGAGACTGAAGTTCTCATGCCTCGCTAGCTCTACAGAGGTGGATGAGAAACTGCCTCCAGTAAGAGGGGAAGTCTCGCACGAGATAGAGAGGTAGACAGGAAATGGCCCTGTGATAGCCTCTTACAAGATTGCCTGTCTTAACATGTCCCTGGGAGAATCGGAGGGCATTCTGCCAAGTAGGTCTTTGGTGAGACCACACTTGAGCTTCACCTGTTTCACTAATACGGATATATACAAGGTCACCACAGTGCCATGGCAGACCATTCACCTCATGTCTATGAACAGTCTTCTCTCTTTTTGTATGGAACTGACAATATTTTTTTAGGAATATTATTTTTGCTTAAAATCTTGTTTGCTTCAAGATTATTTTATCTTCACTGATACCATCACCACCATTGTCATCATCATTGTGTCATCACTACAGAAACCTATATAGGTTCCAGACACACATATCAATACCATTTAGTCATCACAATAGCCCTAAATGGTTGATAGTGTTAATATCTCAGTCTACAGATGAATGATGTTAAGTCATGAAGCCTGAGTACAAATAAATGATCTTTCTTTTCAGAAAAATATTTTTTTTCAGAAAAATATTTTTATCAGATTCTCAACTTTCATGAAGTATTTAACCCTATCTCCAGATGAATTGACTTTAAAACAGATAGCTCTGTGTTCTTTGGGTAAATACCTAAGTAGTGCAACTGCTGGATCATAGAGTACTTCTACTGTTATCTTTTTGGGGAACCTCCATACTGTTTTCTGGAGTGGCTGCACCAGTTTGCATTCCCACTAACAGTGCAAAAGGGTTCCCATTTCTCCACATCCTTGCCAACACTTGTTTCTTGTCTTGTCGATTTTAGCCATTCTGACAGGTGTGAGGTGATATCTCATTGTAGTTTTGATTTGTATTTCTCTGATGATGAGTGATGTTGAGCTCTGTTGTGAACTCTCTACATAAACTACTTGATGGGGGGCATAGATCACTTTCATTTATCTCTGTATTTTAGAAAAATAAAGTATATGGAGATTAGCTTGATGGGCATTCAGGGCACTCTTTATGTGCGCTATATAGTTTTCTCACTTTGTTCAAGACCAACAGAAGCCTTACAAACCTTCATTACTTTGCTTCTCTTAGTACTGTTTTTGGTTAATTGTAGTCAGCCTTTTGAATATTGACCCATTTTAAAAGCTCCTATTAAAAGAACTCCAGAACTCTTTGTATAACTACAAATACTTTATATAACTACAAATCATCTTTACATAAGAATACAAGATAAATTTGATTTTCATTACAGTCCCTTTTTGAGTAACTACTTTGTTTCTCCTTTTGATAATTGTGAATAATTTAATTCAGGCTTTTCAAAATTCCTTTTTGAGGAAAAACTGCTCTGGTTATGTTTTTAGATGTTTTAGGATTTAAAAAAAAATCCCTTTCATTAATAAGTATATTGGCTTAACCAAGAAATAAAATTAATATATTTCACTTTTTCTCCAGGCTTTTCAAACCTTTACTATGTGAAGTTTGAACTTCCTAGAGAGGAGTATAGTATATTGAAGAAAAATTTTACTTAAGTATCTTATTTTCTAATCAGTAGTGGAACTGATTTCATTAACCGTATTTTTCTTTACCCTAACTGCTAAAAAGGAGATACATTAGTTATGGCCCCATATTAGGAAGTGGGTAAGACTAGAGAGTGATCCTGGTTTCTTATTTTTATTGTTCTTTGCTCTGAATTTCTCAGTGTTTTCAACTACAACTTCCTTTTATGTTCTGTACATAAATACTTCAATATATTTTTTCAAATTGAAATAGTTGGTAATACAATAAATGTTGAACTGATAACATTCTAATTATGGAACTATTCCTATGTATTATCATCTCTATTCACCTAAAACTTATGGCAAAACAGTAATGGTATATATAGCNGTTCTGTACATAAATACTTCAATATATTTTTTCAAATTGAAATAGTTGGTAATACAATAAATGTTGAACTGAGAACATTCTAATTATGGAGCTATTCCTATGTATTATCATCTCTATTCACCTAAAACTTATGGCAAAACAATAATGGTATATATAGCTNACTTATGGCAAAACAGTAATGGTATATATAGCTTTTTTTTTAAGTGCAGTTTTATTATCTGGAATATTGTGGAATTTGGTTCAATTTTTAGACTTTGCATAAACTGTACCATTGAGCATAGTATAGAAAAAGTATTTCTTTCTTAATTAATTTTTATATTATAATAAGATTGTGAAGCAAGCATGCATTATTAGGTCAATTGAAATCTCTTAAACATTTTCAACTCATACTACAAGTTCACAAAATCTGCCTCAGGCACTAAAAAACTTAAAAGCCGGTCTGATAGTGTTTCTTACAAATATTCTTTGAATTTTATGACTTGTCTCCCACATGAGGCGTAATAGTTTCAATGTTCTAATTAGTACTTGTGTATATTGCTATTACTTTGTCTCTTTAATCACATTATTAAGACTGTTATGGAGATTCCTTATAGAATCACACTTTATAATAGTGTTTCTAATTTGAATATGTCCTTTTTTATGTTGTCTGATTCTGAAACATCATAAACTCTTTTTATGGGTCCTTTGATAGTAGTCACTTTCCTTCTTTATGCTTGATTAGAACATACAGTACTAAGTAATAAAGAAATTTCCTGAAGCTTTAGAGTTTTAGCATCAGGAAAAAAAAATGAACTTCCACTCCCTTGTGTTTTTATGCAGGGACAAGAAAAGGTATTTTTAAACCAATACCATTTTTAAATTCTTTATTGGGATATATACAAGGAATTCTGCTGAAGTCATATTTGAATTTATTTTTTTAATTGAACTTAATTGCCTAAGCTCTGATATCCTTAAAACTCTCCTCTGTAAATGAATGTTTTGTGATCTAACATGTATCATTTTAAAAAGAATTCCCTTACCTTTTTATATTTTCATAAACAATACAATAGGGAGGGTGAAAGCCTGATAACCTTTCTAATAGCTCTTGAAATGGGACTTCAGGATCATTGACTAGAATAGTCTCTGCCTTTATTTCTATTATTTTCCTTGAAAAGAAAAATCAGAGAAATGAAAATGGAAAAATTTTGCAAAAACTATATTAGATGTTTTGGCCTATATGTATTGAGGAATACTTTCACAAAATCCTTTGCCAATATAAGGAGTTTTTAGTCTTAAATTTTCAAATGTTTTGCCAATCACTGGAACATGCCTCATATAATGTGACGTAGACTTAATCCAATTGAAACAGAAACATTTTAAAGATTTATTTATTTATTGAGTGGGGAGGATAGAGAGAGAGAGAATCTTGAAGCAGTCACCCCGCTGAGTGCGGAACCTGACATGGAGCTTGACCCTTGGGCCCTCAGATCACGATCTGAACAGAAATTGAGTCAGCTGCTTAACTCACTGAGCCCTGCAAGTGCCCCAGATGCAGAAACATTTTAAAGGCTTACATGCATTTTTGTGTTAGTTTAATTTTGACTCTCTAGAACAGAATTGCAAGAAGTCTTCTCTACCATTTGCTTAATTCTTTCCTCTACTTTAACCATCCAAATCCCTTGTATTAAAATAGTTTCAGCGATAGCTGTATGCCTCTGATTAGCCCAGACACATCCACAAATCCCATCACCATTATAGGCAAAATAGATATGCAGATTGATTATGCTGACCATAAAAATCTTCTAGAGTAGAATTTAGTTCTGTTTTCCTACTGCTTTCTTTTTTTTTTTTTTTAAAGATTTTATGNTAGGCAAAATAGATATGCAGATTGATTATGCTGACCATAAAAATCTTCTAGAGTAGAATTTAGTTCTGTTTTCCTACTGCTTTCTTGCATTGCTTTGGAAAAGNATTTATTTGACAGAGAGAGAGACAGATGCGAGAGAGGGAACACAAGCAGGGGGAGTGGGAGAGGAAGAAGCAGGCTCACAGCAGAGAAAGCCTGATGTGGGGCTTGATCCCATAACGCCGGGATCACGCCCTGAGCCGAAGGCAGACGCTTAACCGCTGTGCCACCCAGGAGCCCCCCCCTACTGCTTTCTTGCATTGCTTTGGAAAAGAATTTGATATAGGGTTATCAGATTTAGCAAATAAAAATATAGGACATCTGGTTAAATTTGCTTTTCTGATAATCAACAGATAATATTTTAGTTGTGTCCTATGGAATATTTGGGACACATGTATAGTAAAAGGTATATTTGTTGTATACCTGAAGTGCAGATTTAACTGGATGTCTGTTAAATTCTAATTTGGCACAAAGAGGACACAGAACAACTATTAACTACTTACGTTCTAAATGTGGAAATGTGTGAGAGTAAAGCTTCTGTATAAGTGCTTTCTAGTTTGCCAAGATAGCTGGATTATACTTGTCACACTATTTCCACTTAGCATATGTAATTTAGAATATAGTCAAAAGTCACTTTAGCCTTAAAATTTAAATCTTTAAATAGGGCTTTAATAATCTAAAGCACTAGTTTTTACTACATCCACTAAAATCAAAGATCAGAGAATGACAGTTCTGGCCAATGTCAAAAGTATTTTTGCATCTTGGGTCGTCTGGGTGGCTCAGCTGGTTAAGTGTCTCCCTTGGGCTCAGGTCATGATCCTGGGGTCCTGGGATTGAGTCCTGCATAGGGCTCCCTGCTTAGTGGGGAGTCTGCTTTTTCGTCTTCTCTCCTTCTGCCTCTCTGCCCCCACTCATGTTTTCTCTCTATCTCAAATAAATAAATAAAATCTTTAGAAAAATAATTTTGCATCTCAACTGAATCTATGCTGAACTTTAGTTGAACAAGTAGACTGGGAAGTTATACAAGTGGTTGAAGAATGGGAGAGGTGAGGACCACCAGATAGGACACAGCTTGGAGGGCTGTTAAACACAGTTTATCACTGAAAACAAGTTGGAAAGGCGAGCCAACCAGTTAGCATCAGTAAGGGCACACTAAACAATCTAGAGCTGTGGTTTGTGAGTGTGGTTTTATGTCCATTTACAGAAGTGAGCAAGTGTGACAAAAGCAGGTTAATGATAAAGCAGAGGAGTTAACATGGCAAATTACATATGCCTGGCTTCACCCTAGGACATTCAATCTAGTATATCTAGTAGGGCAGCTGTCATTTTTAAAAGAACCTAAAGGAATTCAGTTGTGTAATTGTGGTTGAGATCTCTGGAAAGATCTCCTTTGCTTAAAATATTTTAATAGTAGTACAGTTATTTTTCTCCCAGTGTATCACTTCTATTTTAAGACTCCTTATTTAATGATTATATTGTGTATTCCATAGACATGTGGAATTTAAATTTGTATATACCTATGTGTGTGCATGTCTGTGTGTATGTATATAGAAAATAAAATAATATAACCATATTCCATTTGTAGTGTTAGAAAAAAAAATTATTTAGGTCAGGCCAGGATATTTTCCCAAGTATTCTACTTAGATTAGATGCACAAATGAAATATGCTCTGCGTTCTTATATATATTTCAATAGGTTCCTTTCATGATAACATGCAAATATTATCTGGACTACTTAGGGGTTTTGGAGATTTCTGACCCTTTCTCTCATTAGTTGGTACACACTACTCTATTCTCATTTAGCTCCCAGTGTTGGAGAAAACATATAAAACTTTAATGCAAATTCCTTTGTTAGTAAGCTTTTATTTCTGCCTAGGAGGCTATGGGAAAAATCCCATTATATTTAGATTTCAGGAATTGTGAAAAGTTGCATTCTAACAAGTTTTTAAATTTTCTTTGTTAAATTGGGAGTATGTATTGCCATAGAAATGGCCTATTAGTAATATTTATGTGCCCGAACAAAGAAAATTCTGTTTGATCTGTAATATACTATGTCATTAAGAACAAATGTTCAATAAAAAGCCTGAGTTTCACCTAAGAAGACCAGCTGGACAAATGACCACTGAGAATGACCCATACATGGGAGTTGGGGGATTCACCATTGTCCATGGTTTGAATCTTGTGGCTGAAAAACGTATTTTTGTTATTGACCCAAAGTTGATTATGCCCCAGATACTGCTTCAGTTTGAAAAGTTCATAAGATGTGAAGTATATAAAACACAATATAAAAGTATTACTTATAATAAGTGGTAGAATAAATGGGAACACAAGATGTGGAAATTAGCTTAGCTATCATTCTTCTCCCTGTAGCCAGCATACACTTAAACCCATATTGTCTAGAGGTCATATAGTGAGCTTTCTTTTATTTAGGAATAAAAAAATATTATTTGTTGAATGTCTACCATGTGCTGTGTACTGTCCCAGGTGTTGGATATAGAGCATTAAACAAGATAGGCATGATTGATGATCCATGCCATCAATAAGCTTCTATTCCAGTGGGAAAGACAGACATTTTACAAACAACAAAGAGCCAAATGTCAGATTACTGGGACAAAGAGGCTAATGGTCTTCAGAAAGTACAGAGTATGGGATATAATGTAGTTTGGATCAAAAGGAAGTATGCCCTGGGAAGATGATATTTTAGCTAAAATCTGAAAATGGTTCATTAGGTGAGGAGGTTAGAAGAAGCACATTAAAGATAGAAGACTGCTTATATGCTGACTCGAAGGTAGGAAAGAGTTTTTCAAGTCACTGAATGAAGACACCTATGCCTGGAGGGTAGAAAGTAAGAGGGCTAATGTGATTAGAGAGGAGATAGAAATACAGAAAGGGGGCAGGTCATGCAGGGTCTTCTAGGCATTATAGGTTTTATTCTGAAGACAATAGAGTTTTTGAGCTGCTTTAAGCTAATAAATAATCTGATTTTTATTAAAGAAAAAAATACACTCTCAGTGCTGGATGGAGGACATGAGCAAAATGTAAATGATGAGATCAGTAGAGGAAGAGAAAGGAGACTGTGCAAGTTGGAGTAGGGTTACATCAGTAGAGATGAAGAGAAATGAAAAAAAAAAAACCCGTTATATTTGGAGGTGGAAATCACAGAATATGGTAATGCCTTGGATATGGGAACTAAATAAAGAATAAAGAAAATAAAGAAGTTAGTGGTAATGAGTTTGAGCAAGTAAATGGATGGAACAGTCACCTAAAAATACACAGAATGTAGAAGGTAGAGCAGATCAGAAGGACAGATGGTATCAAGATTTGAATTTTAGAGAAGCTAAAGGACAAATGCAAGTAAGATATAAATGTAGAAATGCTGACTGTACATTTGAATATAGAAAGGTAGGTAGATCGATTGATGGATCAGTCTGACCTGGCACTACAATTTCAGAACCACTGGCATAAAATGATATTTATGCCCATGAGATATACAAGAGTTTCTCTTAAGACCATGGAAAGTGGGAAATATAGAGATATTTATTCCTGAATTGAGGAAACTCCAGTATTTAAAAGGGGGTAAAGAAGCAGTCAGACAAAGACTAGGAAGGAACAGCCAGAGACATAGAAGAGAAATAAGAAATAAGAAAAAAATGTGGGTAAAGTATGCTTATAGGAAATTAAGAAGAAACCTGACAGATTACTTGGGCTTAACTAAA
>NC_048224.1:105594753-105696594 GCF_002007445.2 Ailuropoda melanoleuca | reverse complement strand
AAAAAAAAAATAGAACTGATAAACCTATAGCCATATGGATGAATACACACAAAAAGAGAGAAAAAGAGAGGTACTAATACATATCCTACTAGTTTTTAAAAATAATGAGACATTTCAACTATATACCAATAAATTTTACATTCAAATGCCTTGCCATGTATTACCAAAGCTTACTCATGAAGAAATAGATTATCTAAATAGCTCTACATTTAGATGGTAATACTGCCACTTTCAAATTTTGCCACAGTATATGCTTCTAAAGATAGACCCTTATGCACTCATAATGGATTAGAAATAACTGAATCTCTTTGTAGCAGAAAGTTTGTCACATAAATCCCTACTCTCAGATATATGTATTTCCTAGTTCATACTTATTCCTTCATGCTTGAAGGATAAACCTACATTTAATAAAACATTCTTTTTACACATCAATTTATTTTCTATCCTAACATTTTCTATAGTGAAGATTAAAAATTTTATTAGTATGATAAAATATTTCCTTAAATTAGAAAATGTAATATCTTGAAATTTCAAACTATAAATCCATGTTTTAAGTGGTGTATTTTAAATGATACAGTTCTAATTAGTATATAAGGCAGATGGTCATTTGGCAGTACACCAAAGTTATAATTTAAGACTGTTTGAAAATCCTAGTTTGATCCTTTTCTGCTTTCTGTGGCATATGCTTCTTCTGATGGAAGATCAGAATATATGATGAAGTGAATGATGAATAAAGACATATGGTATATATCTGTCCATTTTTAATGAAGTCCAAGAGTTTAATAATTGTGTTTAAATGCTTCAATGAATCTCAAACTTAGCAGTGTGTTATCGCATTTAATTATTTTTGTCTTTTCATAATTATGGAGTTATTTTAGTAACTGGTTTCTTCTGTTAATTTCGCATAAAACTGCTCTATGCATTCTGAGAGAAGATGAAATACATTGTTTAATCTCAAGGACAGTGAAGTCAGGTAGTTCATAGTTCACAGTTCATAGACTGTGCCAGCAACTTAGACTTTTTTAAAATGACATTTAATAGTAATTCCTGGGAGGATATCAGTAATTAAATAAAATAATGTATGTTAAGGATTTAGTAGACTGCATTTTGAAAATATTGAATAATTATTATTATTGTTACTATTCTTTCAACTATTCTGTCATTTCATCCACATAATGATGATAATTGTTTTTAAGGTAGTCCTTATAAATTATTCCGTATCAGTTATATGGACAACATGTTTACATTTTGTTTAATGTACTAGAGAATTTTCATCTTGTTAAATAGCTGTCTTAAGTTGAGGTACCATCTTTGGGTTGTCAGAAGATCCAGTAGTCCCTATATAGCAGTGACTACTGCAGCTATTAGGTGGGTGTTCTAATCTTCCATATACTCAACCTGTAAGGAGACAACATGCCTAACTGGCTTTGTTCATGCTTTTTATTTTCTGAGTATAGTTGACACACAACATTACATTAATTTTAGGTGCACAACAGAGTGATTCAACTTTTCTGTGTTGTGCTATGCTCACCACAAGTGTAGCTACCATCTGCCACCATACAAGGCCATTAATTAATTACTTGATACAGACAAGATCAGCAAGATCATTCAGGGAGTCTGTCATCTGTGTGACAGAACCAGAGGGACTGGATAGTTGGTGTCATGAGCCAGTGCTTTGATCTGCCACCAACATGCCTACCTAAACTGTATTTAAGTGGTTTTGTAAGGAGTGAGACTGAAGTTCTCATGCCTCGCTAGCTCTACAGAGGTGGATGAGAAACTGCCTCCAGTAAGAGGGGAAGTCTCGCACGAGATAGAGAGGTAGACAGGAAATGGCCCTGTGATAGCCTCTTACAAGATTGCCTGTCTTAACATGTCCCTGGGAGAATCGGAGGGCATTCTGCCAAGTAGGTCTTTGGTGAGACCACACTTGAGCTTCACCTGTTTCACTAATACGGATATATACAAGGTCACCACAGTGCCATGGCAGACCATTCACCTCATGTCTATGAACAGTCTTCTCTCTTTTTGTATGGAACTGACAATATTTTTTTAGGAATATTATTTTTGCTTAAAATCTTGTTTGCTTCAAGATTATTTTATCTTCACTGATACCATCACCACCATTGTCATCATCATTGTGTCATCACTACAGAAACCTATATAGGTTCCAGACACACATATCAATACCATTTAGTCATCACAATAGCCCTAAATGGTTGATAGTGTTAATATCTCAGTCTACAGATGAATGATGTTAAGTCATGAAGCCTGAGTACAAATAAATGATCTTTCTTTTCAGAAAAATATTTTTTTTCAGAAAAATATTTTTATCAGATTCTCAACTTTCATGAAGTATTTAACCCTATCTCCAGATGAATTGACTTTAAAACAGATAGCTCTGTGTTCTTTGGGTAAATACCTAAGTAGTGCAACTGCTGGATCATAGAGTACTTCTACTGTTATCTTTTTGGGGAACCTCCATACTGTTTTCTGGAGTGGCTGCACCAGTTTGCATTCCCACTAACAGTGCAAGAGGGTTCCCATTTCTCCACATCCTTGCCAACACTTGTTTCTTGTCTTGTCGATTTTAGCCATTCTGACAGGTGTGAGGTGATATCTCATTGTAGTTTTGATTTGTATTTCTCTGATGATGAGTGATGTTGAGCTCTGTTGTGAACTCTCTACATAAACTACTTGATGGGGGGCATAGATCACTTTCATTTATCTCTGTATTTTAGAAAAATAAAGTATATGGAGATTAGCTTGATGGGCATTCAGGGCACTCTTTATGTGCGCTATATAGTTTTCTCACTTTGTTCAAGACCAACAGAAGCCTTACAAACCTTCATTACTTTGCTTCTCTTAGTACTGTTTTTGGTTAATTGTAGTCAGCCTTTTGAATATTGACCCATTTTAAAAGCTCCTATTAAAAGAACTCCAGAACTCTTTGTATAACTACAAATACTTTATATAACTACAAATCATCTTTACATAAGAATACAAGATAAATTTGATTTTCATTACAGTCCCTTTTTGAGTAACTACTTTGTTTCTCCTTTTGATAATTGTGAATAATTTAATTCAGGCTTTTCAAAATTCCTTTTTGAGGAAAAACTGCTCTGGTTATGTTTTTAGATGTTTTAGGATTTAAAAAAAAATCCCTTTCATTAATAAGTATATTGGCTTAACCAAGAAATAAAATTAATATATTTCACTTTTTCTCCAGGCTTTTCAAACCTTTACTATGTGAAGTTTGAACTTCCTAGAGAGGAGTATAGTATATTGAAGAAAAATTTTACTTAAGTATCTTATTTTCTAATCAGTAGTGGAACTGATTTCATTAACCGTATTTTTCTTTACCCTAACTGCTAAAAAGGAGATACATTAGTTATGGCCCCATATTAGGAAGTGGGTAAGACTAGAGAGTGATCCTGGTTTCTTATTTTTATTGTTCTTTGCTCTGAATTTCTCAGTGTTTTCAACTACAACTTCCTTTTATGTTCTGTACATAAATACTTCAATATATTTTTTCAAATTGAAATAGTTGGTAATACAATAAATGTTGAACTGAGAACATTCTAATTATGGAGCTATTCCTATGTATTATCATCTCTATTCACCTAAAACTTATGGCAAAACAATAATGGTATATATAGCTTTTTTTTTTAAGTGCAGTTTTATTATCTGGAATATTGTGGAATTTGGTTCAATTTTTAGACTTTGCATAAACTGTACCATTGAGCATAGTATAGAAAAAGTATTTCTTTCTAAATTATTTTTTATATTATAATAAGATTGTGAAGCAAGCATGCATTATTAGGTCAATTGAAATCTCTTAAACATTTTCAACTCATACTACAAGTTCACAAAATCTGCCTCAGGCACTAAAAAACTTAAAAGCCGGTCTGATAGTGTTTCTTACAAATATTCTTTGAATTTTATGACTTGTCTCCCACATGAGGCGTAATAGTTTCAATGTTCTAATTAGTACTTGTGTATATTGCTATTACTTTGTCTCTTTAATCACATTATTAAGACTGTTATGGAGATTCCTTATAGAATCACACTTTATAATAGTGTTTCTAATTTGAATATGTCCTTTTTTATGTTGTCTGATTCTGAAACATCATAAACTCTTTTTATGGGTCCTTTGATAGTAGTCACTTTCCTTCTTTATGCTTGATTAGAACATACAGTACTAAGTAATAAAGAAATTTCCTGAAGCTTTAGAGTTTTAGCATCAGGAAAAAAAAATGAACTTCCACTCCCTTGTGTTTTTATGCAGGGACAAGAAAAGGTATTTTTAAACCAATACCATTTTTAAATTCTTTATTGGGATATATACAAGGAATTCTGCTGAAGTCATATTTGAATTTATTTTTTTAATTGAACTTAATTGCCTAAGCTCTGATATCCTTAAAACTCTCCTCTGTAAATGAATGTTTTGTGATCTAACATGTATCATTTTAAAAAGAATTCCCTTACCTTTTTATATTTTCATAAACAATACAATAGGGAGGGTGAAAGCCTGATAACCTTTCTAATAGCTCTTGAAATGGGACTTCAGGATCATTGACTAGAATAGTCTCTGCCTTTATTTCTATTATTTTCCTTGAAAAGAAAAATCAGAGAAATGAAAATGGAAAAATTTTGCAAAAACTATATTAGATGTTTTGGCCTATATGTATTGAGGAATACTTTCACAAAATCCTTTGCCAATATAAGGAGTTTTTAGTCTTAAATTTTCAAATGTTTTGCCAATCACTGGAACATGCCTCATATAATGTGACGTAGACTTAATCCAATTGAAACAGAAACATTTTAAAGATTTATTTATTTATTGAGTGGGGAGGATAGAGAGAGAGAGAATCTTGAAGCAGTCACCCCGCTGAGTGCGGAACCTGACATGGAGCTTGACCCTTGGGCCCTCAGATCACGATCTGAACAGAAATTGAGTCAGCTGCTTAACTGACTGAGCCCTGCAAGTGCCCCAGATGCAGAAACATTTTAAAGGCTTACATGCATTTTTGTGTTAGTTTAATTTTGACTCTCTAGAACAGAATTGCAAGAAGTCTTCTCTACCATTTGCTTAATTCTTTCCTCTACTTTAACCATCCAAATCCCTTGTATTAAAATAGTTTCAGCGATAGCTGTATGCCTCTGATTAGCCCAGACACATCCACAAATCCCATCACCATTATAGGCAAAATAGATATGCAGATTGATTATGCTGACCATAAAAATCTTCTAGAGTAGAATTTAGTTCTGTTTTCCTACTGCTTTTCTTGCATTGCTTTGGAAAAGAATTTGATATAGGGTTATCAGATTTAGCAAATAAAAATATAGGACATCTGGTTAAATTTGCTTTTCTGATAATCAACAGATAATATTTTAGTTGTGTCCTATGGAATATTTGGGACACATGTATAGTAAAAGGTATATTTGTTGTATACCTGAAGTGCAGATTTAACTGGATGTCTGTTAAATTCTAATTTGGCACAAAGAGGACACAGAACAACTATTAACTACTTACGTTCTAAATGTGGAAATGTGTGAGAGTAAAGCTTCTGTATAAGTGCTTTCTAGTTTGCCAAGATAGCTGGATTATACTTGTCACACTATTTCCACTTAGCATATGTAATTTAGAATATAGTCAAAAGTCACTTTAGCCTTAAAATTTAAATCTTTAAATAGGGCTTTAATAATCTAAAGCACTAGTTTTTACTACATCCACTAAAATCAAAGATCAGAGAATGACAGTTCTGGCCAATGTCAAAAGTATTTTTGCATCTTGGGTCGTCTGGGTGGCTCAGCTGGTTAAGTGTCTCCCTTGGGCTCAGGTCATGATCCTGGGGTCCTGGGATTGAGTCCTGCATTGGGCTCCCTGCTTAGTGGGGAGTCTGCTTTTTCGTCTTCTCTCCTTCTGCCTCTCTGCCCCCACTCATGTTTTCTCTCTATCTCAAATAAATAAATAAAATCTTTAGAAAAATAATTTTGCATCTCAACTGAATCTATGCTGAACTTTAGTTGAACAAGTAGACTGGGAAGTTATACAAGTGGTTGAAGAATGGGAGAGGTGAGGACCACCAGATAGGACACAGCTTGGAGGGCTGTTAAACACAGTTTATCACTGAAAACAAGTTGGAAAGGCGAGCCAACCAGTTAGCATCAGTAAGGGCACACTAAACAATCTAGAGCTGTGGTTTGTGAGTGTGGTTTTATGTCCATTTACAGAAGTGAGCAAGTGTGACAAAAGCAGGTTAATGATAAAGCAGAGGAGTTAACATGGCAAATTACATATGCCTGGCTTCACCCTAGGACATTCAATCTAGTATATCTAGTAGGGCAGCTGTCATTTTTAAAAGAACCTAAAGGAATTCAGTTGTGTAATTGTGGTTGAGATCTCTGGAAAGATCTCCTTTGCTTAAAATATTTTAATAGTAGTACAGTTATTTTTCTCCCAGTGTATCACTTCTATTTTAAGACTCCTTATTTAATGATTATATTGTGTATTCCATAGACATGTGGAATTTAAATTTGTATATACCTATGTGTGTGCATGTCTGTGTGTATGTATATAGAAAATAAAATAATATAACCATATTCCATTTGTAGTGTTAGAAAAAAAAATTATTTAGGTGAGGCCAGGATATTTTCCCAAGTATTCTACTTAGATTAGATGCACAAATGAAATATGCTCTACGTTCTTATATATATTTCAATAGGTTCCTTTCATGATAACATGCAAATATTATCTGGACTACTTAGGGGTTTTGGAGATTTCTGACCCTTTCTCTCATTAGTTGGTACACACTACTCTATTCTCATTTAGCTCCCAGTGTTGGAGAAAACATATAAAACTTTAATGCAAATTCCTTTGTTAGTAAGCTTTTATTTCTGCCTAGGAGGCTATGGGAAAAATCCCATTATATTTAGATTTCAGGAATTGTGAAAAGTTGCATTCTAACAAGTTTTTAAATTTTCTTTGTTAAATTGGGAGTATGTATTACCATAGAAATGGCCTATTAGTAATATTTATGTGCCCGAACAAAGAAAATTCTGTTTGATCTGTAATATACTATGTCATTAAGAACAAATGTTCAATAAAAAGCCTGAGTTTCACCTAAGAAGACCAGCTGGACAAATGACCACTGAGAATGACCCATACATGGGAGTTGGGGGATTCACCATTGTCCATGGTTTGAATCTTGTGGCTGAAAAACGTATTTTTGTTATTGACCCAAAGTTGATTATGCCCCAGATACTGCTTCAGTTTGAAAAGTTCATAAGATGTGAAGTATATAAAACACAATATAAAAGTATTACTTATAATAAGTGGTAGAATAAATGGGAACACAAGATGTGGAAATTAGCTTAGCTATCATTCTTCTCCCTGTAGCCAGCATACACTTAAACCCATATTGTCTAGAGGTCATATAGTGAGCTTTCTTTTATTTAGGAATAAAAAAATATTATTTATTGAATGTCTACCATGTGCTGTGTACTGTCCCAGGTGTTGGATATAGAGCATTAAACAAGATAGGCATGATTGATGATCCATGCCATCAATAAGCTTCTATTCCAGTGGGAAAGACAGACATTTTACAAACAACAAAGAGCCAAATGTCAGATTACTGGGACAAAGAGGCTAATGGTCTTCAGAAAGTACAGAGTATGGGATATAATGTAGTTTGGATCAAAAGGAAGTATGCCCTGGGAAGATGATATTTTAGCTAAAATCTGAAAATGGTTCATTAGGTGAGGAGGTTAGAAGAAGCACATTAAAGATAGAAGACTGCTTATATGCTGACTCGAAGGTAGGAAAGAGTTTTTCAAGTCACTGAATGAAGACACCTATGCCTGGAGGGTAGAAAGTAAGAGGGCTAATGTGATTAGAGAGGAGATAGAAATACAGAAAGGGGGCAGGTCATGCAGGGTCTTCTAGGCATTATAGGTTTTATTCTGAAGACAATAGAGTTTTTGAGCTGCTTTAAGTTAATAAATAATCTGATTTTTATTAAAGAAAAAAATACACTCTCAGTGCTGGATGGAGGACATGAGCAAAATGTAAATGATGAGATCAGTAGAGGAAGAGAAAGGAGACTGTGCAAGTTGGAGTAGGGTTACATCAGTAGAGATGAAGAGAAATGAAAAAAAAAAAACCCGTTATATTTGGAGGTGGAAATCACAGAATATGGTAATGCCTTGGATATGGGAACTAAATAAAGAATAAAGAAAATAAAGAAGTTAGTGGTAATGAGTTTGAGCAAGTAAATGGATGGAACAGTCACCTAAAAATACACAGAATGTAGAAGGTAGAGCAGATCAGAAGGACAGATGGTATCAAGATTTGAATTTTAGAGAAGCTAAAGGACAAATGCAAGTAAGATATAAATGTAGAAATGCTGACTGTACATTTGAATATAGAAAGGTAGGTAGATCGATTGATGGATCAGTCTGACCTGGCACTACAATTTCAGAACCACTGGCATAAAATGATATTTATGCCCATGAGATATACAAGAGTTTCTCTTAAGACCATGGAAAGTGGGAAATATAGAGATATTTATTCCTGAATTGAGGAAACTCCAGTATTTAAAAGGGGGTAAAGAAGCAGTCAGACAAAGACTAGGAAGGAACAGCCAGAGACATAGAAGAGAAATAAGAAATAAGAAAAAAATGTGGGTAAAGTATGCTTATAGGAAATTAAGAAGAAACCTGACAGATTACTTGGGCTTAACTAAACTAATGAACTTCCATGATCCTAACAACTGCTAAAGCCAGTAGAGACTGAGTTGATATGTGAATTGAGTAATAGGTGATGAAATGAAGATTATGGGGACAGCTTGTTCAAGAAGCAGTGCTAAAAACAAAAGAGATAAAAAGCAAATGAAATGAGATTGGAGGTCAAGAGTCTGCTCTTTTTCAGAGTGAGGGAGATTACAGCTGGTTTCATATTAAAATTATCCAGTAGAAAAAGACAGATTTGAAATCCAGAAAAGAATGAAGATAAGCATCTTGAGAATGCATGAGATTCAGCATATATGAGGGTGTTGACATTTGAAAGGAGTTGATTCTTCATTCCCTGTAACTGGAGTGAAAAATATTCTGGGGGAAAAAGATACCAATGTTGATTGTCTTTGGTGGAGAGAAAATGGGAAGTCTGAATCTTATAGCTGTTNTGTTTTTTTTTTTTTTTTTTTTTTTTCTCACCAGACTATAAAGCAGCTGAGGTTTGGAGGTGGGAGGTAGAAAATGAGTACTTGGTTCAGAAGAAGTTAGAAAACAGAATGAAATATGTGATGTAGTAAGTAAGACAGGAAGCTTACAAGAGAATTTCAGTATATTTCAAGAATATATTGTATGCCTATCTGAGAATGGTGATCACAAACTATAATTCCAAAATTTCCTACTTTCCGACTTTCTTCATCCGGCAGAGAGGAGAATCTTTTGGGTTAATCTGAGACTCGAGTATTACAGGCAGATTACAGATGTGTGATATGTAAAGAGAACAAGGGATTCAAAGTTATATGTAAGAGATATGATTAAAATGAAGATCTGTACTAGGATGCCATTTTAGCTGCATTGAATAATGGACAGATGCACTGGCTTATTTAAGACATATTTTTTCATGAAACAGTCTAATAATCAGTCCAGAGTTGAACAAGAATTCTTTAATGATAGGGACCAAAATTTTCTGTCTCTGCTATGCCAGCCTCAATATCAGCTTCCATGTTGTGTTGTATTCTTATGCACCAGCTCCTGCCGTTACATCTTCCTTCTAGCCAGAAGAAAGATGAGAAAAATAAGAGGAAACCTGCTACTTTCCAACTAATGGCTTAAGTCAGGACTTGAGCTCAACACCTCTGTATATATCCCATTGAACAGAATGTATTTATATGGCCACATCTAACTGCAAGAGAGCCTAGAATATGTAATCTTTTTGACTGCTCTATGCCTAATTATAATCATTACTAGAGAAGAAGAGGAAAGCTAGCAGTGTCTGCCGCAAGCACTATGGTGTATGTGTTGAGAAAACAGAAGGGAGAGGGGGATACCTAGTTACCAGCTCCTTCATGTGTTTGTCTCTCTTTAGAGAAAGGTAATCAGAACAACATGGATTTCAAGTATAAGTGCTGTGTTGCAAAGGGTTAACTCATTGGGGTTGGGATGCTCAAACCCTGCATACTCCAAAGAAAGAAATCATAAATTAGAAATGACATTTGTTTTGGAACCAACAGGAGTTTGACAAATTAAAACTAAACGTCAAATTTGATATATGTGATGAGTTTTTTAAATCATGGAAACAGTTTAGTTTTTTTCCTGGATATGTATTTATGTACCTTGACCTTATTTTTGTTTACACTTTAACAATAAAACTGTGGATTAGTCCATAATAGGACTAAATTATTGGAACATGATCTAGCCTCAAAGGTTAATGAAAATATAATTAGTATTACTTGTGCTACATGTAGCTGAAAAGAGTCATAAATCCTATTAATCCTTCTTAGTTCACAAATTATTGACCTGATAGGCAATAATCTCTTAGCTTTATTATGTCCATTTAGCTAAAGCATTTGAAAACTATCTTGAGCTTAAAATTTTTTCCTATTATTTCAGTGATTTAAAGAAACAAAATATTTTTAATGAAGAACAGAAAATATAACAAAAACTTACATAAAATTTTACATAAATCTAGGGGCGCCTGGGTGGCTTAGTCGTTAAGCGTCTGCCTTTAGCTCAGGGCATGATCCCGGCGTTATGGGATCGAGCCCCACATCAGGCTCCTCCACTGGGAGCCTGCTTCTTCCTCTCCCACTCCCCCTGCTTGTGTTCCCTCTCTCACTGGCTGTCTCTATCTCTGTCAAATAAATAAATAAAATCTTTAAAAAAAATTTACGTAAGTCTATATATAAACATTTATTCATGTGCATATATATGTATACCATAAGAAAAATATTTGGATACAAAAATTTGGATTTAAAACCTAGGAAGTTATTTCAAAAATACTTCCGAATTTCTGAACATAATAGTAAATCAAAATATCTCAGGCATTGATACATACAATGATTATGGGTTTTATTTAGTTATATTGGAAGAATTTGTATTAAGATTATTCAGCTTTGAAACTTTCTTCAGTCTACTCCAGTCAGGTAAACAGATCACAGAATGGAGATTATGTGTTGTAGTGAAATTAGTACAAACTTGGGGTAAAGGTCTTGGGTTTATATTCTAGGGCTTTCTACTAACAGCTGTATAACTTTGGTTGTGATTTAAAATCTTGTTAATTTTCAATTTCTCATTGTAAAATTGGATTGAAAACAAGGACCATTCATGTTTGTTGTGGAGACTAATTTATCATTATACCCAACCCTCCATAAATCCTAAATGAATCTGAATCTGTTGAATGAGCACTTACCTGTATTTCCAGAATGCTCACTTAATCTTTAGAGCTCTTGTCTTGCTACTCCGGATGCTTCTCAGTATTTATCATGGTGTATTTTTCGATGCTGTGTTAAATTTGGGTTCTGTGCTTTAAATGCCATTCAGCTATTCGTAAATGAATATGTATTTAAAATGGTTAACTCTCTTCAGATTCATTTTCATCCTATACCCCTCAAAGTAACATTTACTTAACTTCATTTGTCATTAGGTCTTACGATGGAAACTTTGCCTTATTATTTAATTAAGAGACATAGCATAACATTCAGTAGTTGAATCTTTTAATAGTAATGAAAGCAAATCTTATACTTTTAAAAGACTGAGCTACTCTATAGACTGTGATGATACTTACTTATGATGAAAATTGAAACTAAAAAGATGGATGAACACTAATATAGTCTGTAATTTCGTTACGCCATAAGCATAGGCTTTTATTAGCTTTAATTGAGGGATGAATTAATCCAGAATCTTTCAGTTGTAAACGATAGAAATCGAACTCAGTCTTGCTTCAGTTAAGGAATTGTTATTGTCAAATAAGTGGCAAGTTCACAAAAATAACATTACTGCTAAATGGCAAATATTAGATGAGTGTTTGTTTTTTGTTGTTGGTTTTTTTTGGTTTTTTTTTTTTTATTGCTCAGGCAGGGGTAGTCAGTCTCTTACATACCGTCTTTCAAACCCTGCTCAGCCACACACACACACACACACACACACACACACACACACAATAGGTCTTGGGTTGGAACATGTCCATATCAAGAGATAAAGAGCCCACAGAGCTTATCATCTTGTGTGGTAATGTCTTTCCTTGTCCCAGGCTCAATGAGTCCTCTTTTGTCTTTGCTGAAAGCATGTGCATCACATGGCACGTGGTTAACCCCACTGCTGTATGTGTCTTCTGCACATTGAGCAGTTGGCCCGCGTTGGCCACAGAGAGAGACCCTCAGGCCACAGGGGATGATCACCCACTATTGGAGCTGATCTTGCTCTGTCTTCTGAGTAAAATGTTGTTCCATCCAGTGATTGATTCTGTTGTTTTCCTTGGTGACTTGATACCAAGATGCAGTGGCCAGAAGGTCTAGATTTCTCCCTTGGGATTGGTAACTGGTCCACAGTACTCTGCTTGACACACTCTTAGTTTAAGATAGAGGGCATCCGAGAATGCTTCATACCCTTTGTTTGCCTCTACCAGGGCACAGTTCTAAGACTTCCTTGGAAGACTTTCCCTGGAGCTGTAATCCTGATCAGAGTAACCCATCTAACACCAGAGTCCCTCTAAGACTGGCTTCTGCCCAACTTTGGACCCATCCTCCTACAGTCACTGTCATCCTGCTTTCCATGGACCAAATACCCATGTGCTGACTCTGAAATTCAAAGTATTCCCTGACAGAAAAATGCAAATCATTTTTCACATCTTGTTTCATCTACTTGTTAAGATACTTTATTGCCTTGTAATAGATCTATTGGCTCTTTGCCTATGCTACCTACCCTTTTGCTATCCAGATGAAATTTTCTGTCCTAGGAATGGGCTTTCTTGCAGCTTCTAGCTGGCAAGACTTCTGCAAGATCTTGACACACTGTCAAATCCCTGTACTTTCTTAGAAAACATATAAAGTCATCCAGTATATCTAGCAAGCCTGGCCATTTGGAAAAGTAGGGCATACCTGTGGAAAGGCATATCACAATTTCTGAAATCCAAAGTATGCTCATGGATGGAATAGGTCAGAAAAAAGTTTTTGTTCATTCTTCTTGGAGTGATTATGAGACTTCTTTACAAGGAAAGGTCTTAGTTAAAAATCTTTGCATAGAGTAGAAAACCATAATAGAAATAGAATAGAAAACCAGATCTCAAGGGGGCCTGGTACTAACAAGGTTAGATTTATTTTGCTGCATCACAGTAAAGGGAGAGAGATGGAAAAATAGGACTTAGAGCTACAAGATCGCAGAATGCTCTAAGTGACATAAACTCCTTCCTCATAACATCCTAATCTTCAATTAATTCCAAATCTCATTGGATATTTCATGTGAATGGATATTTTTCTCAAAACCACTGAAGGGGGATATCTGTGAATCCAGGTTAATGTGGAAAAGAACTGATCCAGGAAATGAGAATTCAGAACAAGAAACTAGCAAGTCATGAGCAAAGAGCTGTCATAAAGTCACAGTATCTGGACCCTCAGCAGTTGTGAATTTGGGAACTGAGTCATTTTTCAAAATCTCCATGTGGCCAGGGAGTCTCAGCTAACTCAATTATATGTAGGGGAATAGATACCTCACTTCTAGATACTGGACACATTTAGAAAGGGTCACCATTCCTCTGGGGAAAAAAAAAGTGTTATGTAATGTATTATGTTCAATTATTTATAAATAATTTGATGCATATATTAGAGAATAGGTCTGTCAGTGTTATTAACGCCCCTAGACAAAGAAAATATGTCTGTTTACACAGAATAGGCAAGTAACTCTGTGGTCACTCATAATATCAGAAAGGATGGGAAAAATCCCGAAAAACAAAAAAACACTACCCTCCAAATGAACATTACGCTAAACTGCGTAATGTTTGCAATGTGTCAGGCACCTTTAAACCATGTTAAAAGTATTAACTCATTTAATCCTAGCAATAATCCATATCAAGCATTACTGTTCAGATGAGGAAATTAAGTCAAGAGAGCTGAAGACCTAGTTGAAATTTCACAGCTAGTAAGTGACAAAGGTAGGATATAAACCCAGGCCCTCTGACTCCCGAACTCTTGCTCTTACACATCATGGATAAGGCTTTGGTGAAGTAAATGATGAGTTGTCATTTGTAAACATGGCTGTTTTGAGCAGAGAGTGGCAGAGTAACAATTATGTGAAGTAGTTCTTGCTGAGAGGGAATGCCGGTGCACCAGGGGTGGACACGAAAAGCAAAAAGGGTGGCACCACCTTAAGAATTTGTACTCGTCTCTCTTTGTGAATCCTTCTCTGTACAGAGAGAAAGTCATCTCAGCATTGCTAGGAATTGTCCCAAATGGTACTTTGAAGACCTAGGATAATTTAGAAAGAGAAGAGCGAGCTGGTTGCATAGAAGCAATCTAAGGAAAGGGTGTTATTGACAGAAATTTTACTGGCAAAATAGGATCACAATATAATAAGCTTGCTTGTAAGTAGTACAAGCTGTTTCTTGAAGTGTTTTGAATTTATATACTACATTAAAACTTTTTGCCATAGGGGTGCCTGTGTGGCACAGTGGTTAAGTGTCTGCCTTCTGCTCAGGGCGTGATCCCGGCGTTCTGGGATCGAGCCCCACATCAGGCTCCTCCGCTATGAGCCTGCTTCTTCCTCTCCCACTCCCCCTACTTGTGTTCCCTCTCTCGCTGGCTGTCTCTATCTCTGTCAAATAAATAAATAAAATCTTTAAAAAAAAACTTTTTACCATTATCTGCAATTCTGCTCTGTCTCCGATTCACTTGGGCAGTAAGCATTTTCTCCTTTGTTTATAACATGTTTATTTTAAGCTACTCTCTGATAACTTTTCCTAATTAGAGAAGTTATTTTAACAGTTGTTAGTAAAATAAACTCAACTATTCATGTATAGTAACCACTGAAACTAATTGATAATGGTTCTGTCACAGTTGATTTCAAACATCTCTGTAATGAATCCTTTGAATAATTAAATGAATAAATTCTTAGTAAAATAAAAGTAGCTGCACTTATAAGACAAATTTTAGATAATTCAGTACAGAAGTAACCAGGAAAAGGCAATGGGAGAATTATTAAATAAAATGTTAAAATAACAAGTCAGAAAAGCAATTAAAAACAACAAAAAATTGAAATAAATATTAGTATTTCAATTTATTCCCTGTAGCATGCTTACAATTCTAAATATTTAGCAAGAAAATAAAAATATATTATGCAAATGAATGAAATTCATGAAAATGGAAGATAGAAATAAGGAAGAGGAGATATTTAATGAATATGAAATAAGGAAATATTTAAAATTTTAATGTGTCTGGATTTTATACATATGCACACACAATATTTTGTACTTATATATAAGAGGAACTAAAATATACTATTTTAATAACATTTAATAATTAATTTACATACTTGCCACTAAATAAGAAGGGATGGGAAAACAGTGAAAAGCAACTGAACATCATAACTGATATCTTTATCAATCAGACTATTCTAGTTCCAATGGCAACACTTACTGCAACCTGTAGAAAATGGTACTGCCAGTAACCTTCCACAATAAGACCCCACTAGGCCACATAGGTAATTTCTAAATACCAAGGCCAAGTGCCAATCCAATTGTTTTTTCACTTTGACAGAAAATAGTTGTCTCTTTATATCTCTTTTTTATAATCACTCATATCCTGTTAATAATCAAAATGATTGTGAGACCTGTGTGAGGGTCCTAACTTGATGACTCTAAGACTCTGTGGTATACAGAAATTAGCCTTCTTTTCACTTGTCAAATATGATGGCAAATTTTTGAAATAAACTTTCCTCCAATATACCTGTTATAATTTTTTTCAGTTTAATAAAAATTTGTCATTTTAAAAAGGAATTAATAATCTACCTCTCTTTTACACTAATTTTAATTGAATTTCTGCTGTTTGTTACAGCAGTCCTCCTGTCTGTCCTATAGCTCTTTCTCTCTATGCTTTTAGTTATCATAGACCCCGACTAATCTTAACTTCAACCTAAAACAAATATTAAAAAAATATAAGTTGTATAATTAAAACAATATAAAACTAAAATATTACAAAATATATAATCTAAACTATGTTAGGAAACAATAGACAAACATAGACACACAAAAAAAGAATACTATAATGGTATTTACCATTACATTAAATGATGTGGACAAAATAATACAATTAAAAGGCAGAGAGTAACAGAACGGATTTAAAGAAAATCAGTACCTAACTGTTTTCTACAGGAGACACATGTTAAATAAAAAAAACTACAAATATTTTGAAAATAAATTGATGTAAAAAGATACACCATGTTTATAGAATGCATAAGAAGCCTAAAGTTGCTGTGTTAGTAAGAGTGACATATGTCAAGAAGATGATTAATAACAGAGAAAAAGGATACTTCATGATGATAAATAAGTCAGCTCATCAGGAAGATGTAGTGATTGTATATGTACACGTGACTAATCATAGAGCTTCACTATACTTGCAAAAATAGAATTAAAAGGAAAAACAGACAATATACCATAATCATTGTTAGAGATTATAAGCCCATCTTTTAGTAAATTGATAGAACAAATGGAAAAAGTCACAGCCCACAGATGATTGAAAACATTGTCAACCACATTGACCTACAATATAATCAACCATTTCAGAATAATCTTGATGTTGAAATGCACATGACTGACCATATGTTGGGACTAAAACAAATCTGGTTACATTCAAATGATACATATCATTCGGAGTATGGTGAGAGAACAGCCTTAAATTAGAAACACCTATTTAGATATCTTTTTGATAATTATTTTAAAAACAGATATAGGAATAATAGAAATTTGGGGGATTTGAAAACTAGCTCAAGAACATTCTGTATCTTGGGGCATCTGGGTGTCTCAGCCGGTTAATTGTCTGCCTTCAGCTCAGGTCATGATCCTGGGGTCCTGAGATTGAGCCCCACATTGGTCTCCCTGCTCAGTGGGGAGCCTGCTTCTCCCTCTGCTCCTCACCCCTGCTCCTCCCCCTGCTCGTACTTTCTCTCTCTCAAATAAATAAATAAAATCTTTTTTAAAAAAGAATATTCTATACCTCGATAACATTTCTGAAGCAATATTTACATTAAGAAATAAACCATGAGTTTAATATATTATGCTCAAACATTATAATTTGATAGCCAAAGATAAATTATTACTGAATAAAAATTGCAAAATATTTTAATATTACGTTACTATATATTTTATCATGTCTTTAACCTTCCTTTAAGACAATATATAGATCCAGAAAGAAAATCTTAAATGTGTACTTATTTTACATTTTTAAATCCTGGGAAATTATAAACAAAATCAAAAATAATATATTGCTCAATCTGTTCACATCTTTTACCAGTGGAGATGATAACTGACAATGACCAGTGCTAGAAACTGCAGAAACTACTTTGACAAATGTCTGCACATGTCTCCTTTTAGTCACACAAATATTTGTTTCCTTGTCCTTGTTTTATTTTTTTATTGCAGGGACATTTTGGTTACATATTTTAGACTTTTTTTGACTTAAATCAATTTTCTGAAAGAAAATAACAATGTTATTTCTTCAAAAGTAAAATAGCAGACATAGATCTGTTAGGTATTTTGCCATGTTATGAATAGGAAACAACTGTTTATAACCATGTACCTATAGATAATGCAGGCTCAACTTTAATTTAATTTATGTCAAAAACTGCAATTTACTGCTTATTTCAAGATCTTCTCTTGTTTTTTTTTACCACTTCTGTGTCATATATCTAGATAAATGCAAAGCAAGCCTAATTGTCTTAACAGTGTTTAGTTGCTATTTTTATTATATACCTAGCAATCATTATCAGATCAAATGTTTTATATGTTATTTGTCTTAAATTTCATGTCTAAAATTCGCTTTCCTATTTCATTTAAGAGTATAAAATTAGTAATATCTCAAGGACTGTAAGAGCTTGAACCACCCATTGGGAAGTAGGAATTTCCTTTATAGATTGTTCAGTGTGACCATATCCATGCAAAGGTCTTTTGATATTTTCTTACCATATAAATTATTCATTTCTTTTCATCATTCTCCGTTATTTGAAATGTGTTAAATGTATTGGCAAAGGCATGTAATTGCATGTATGACTTTTTCTAAGGCCCATTTTTGTTCTTCCTTTTCCCTGCCTTGCTCCCATCCTTTCATCCTTCCTATTTTCCTTCCTAACCGTTTCCATGGGTACTATATCAATAGGGGGTTTCAAATTGGCATCCCCAAATGTTTATCTTCTTGAAGTAGTGTTGTCTACATAAATCTGATTTTTTTAAAAAAGATTTTATTTATTTATTTGACAGAGATAGAGACAGCCAACGAGAGAGGGAACCCAAGCAGGGGGAGTGGGAGAGGAAGAAGCAGGCTCACAGCAGAGGATCCTGATGTGGGGCTCGATCCCACAACACCGGGATCACACCCTGAGCCGAAGGCAGACGCTTAACCGCTGTGCCACCCAGGCGCCCCTACATAAATCTGATCCTTACTTAACACTACCAGTGGGCATTTCAGTCCTTCGTTTCACTGTATATCTATGGAAGAGAAAGTACATATCCATTAAAAGTACTATTTTTTTTTCATTTCTTCCCAGTAGAAAGTATTTCCATATACTTTACGTTCACAGCAATTGCTATTGTAACTGGAGGCCATTCTTCAATAAATTCTAGATTCCATTTGATTTGTGTACATATTACCAATTCAGACAATGGATTTTTATAGCAGTGTGGATTATAACATAAGAGTCAAGTCAAAGTTACGTAGTTGTTAACTGAGGCAAGGAAGGAGCTGTGTCTTTCAGGTAGAGCTCCCAAATGAGCCGTAGTAGTCTAATTCCTCTTTTCCAGAGAAAATAGGTTCAATGTTCCCCCCCCCAATATTGGTCATTGGTGAGCACCTGATCTGAGGGGTGTATCTAAGAATAGTTAAGTATCCTCTTGCTCTTTAGGACTCACATGGGAAAATCGGAATTATGTTTGACTTTTCCCAGAAAAGTGTGGAGATGTTTAGATTTACGCCCTTTATTAGTTGAAATTGGTTATATAAATTAGTTATGTCTTTGCAATTCAGCTATGAACATGCGTATTGGGATGAAGTATCTCCATTCTCATACTGACTTGAAGTAACCTAGTAACTAGTAAGAAAAGTAAGTACTTAAGTATCCATTTAATGACATGTAATATCTGTATGTCAAAAATTACAGAATGGTGATAATAGAAATTAAAGAATACCTAGATAAATGGAGAAAGCCACTCTGTTAATGGATAGGGAGTCTCACATGGAAAGTGTCTGTTTTCCCCAGATTGATCAATAGGTTTAAAGCAATTCCTATCAAAATGCCGGCAAGGTTTTATGTGTACATAGATAAAGCTGCTTCTATTTGTACGGAACAGTTCCAATTTTAACTATTGAAGAATTTTATAAAGTATTGCAACTAATTTAAGAACTAATTAAGTTATAAAAAGACCCTGAATGAGGTCTACAAATGCTAATGTCCTTCATGTCTTATAATATTACATGGGCACTATTTTATCTGCTATAAATTCTATTTATAGTATAAAATGGGCCCATTTTCCATGTCATAGTCATCACATTATGCTATTTATAACACAACATGGAGGTTAGTAAGTTGTCAATAAAAGTCATTTATATGAGAATTTTATGGGATGTGCAGTTTTATGCTATGAATTTAGGTAGCATGTGAAAAACTTTACTGGAATTACAAAGACGAGAATAAGACACATTGGAGATACTTACATTATCTATTTACATTGTGTTAAAATTAAAATATATTTATAGATTCTGAAAGCAAGTACATTTTTTTAAAAAGCCAGAGTAAGTCTCCTGTACTTCTTAAAAATTATACTTTGTATGAGCTTAAAAGCAAAAGAAGCATGATATCTATAAAAAAAATTAAGCAAACTTGCGTGGAGTTTATATTTCATGCCATGAATCACATATAATAAAAATTGCCAGCACTTGGAATACTACACAGGAGTATTACAATGATTAAATTAGTTAATGTTTATAAATTATTTAAAATAGAGCCTTCTGCATGTAAGTACTAATTATATTGATTAAAATAAATGTAGTAAAAGTAAGCTGAGAAATCAGAAGTGGGTTGGAATTATTACTTCACCACTTAGTTTTATGCCTTTTAAAAAGGTACTTGACTGTCTCAACCTCATTTTGCCAATTGTAAATTGAGAATAACACCTAACCAATTTTGGTGAGAATAAATGACAAAATGTTTTAAATACTTAGCACCATGTTAGGTGCATAATAAATGCTTGATAACCTTTAGATGTTAGGTTAATAAACATTGTGGCATGACCACCATATATACATATGTATCAGGTTCCATATGTTTATATGTAGGCATGCATATATGTATATATACACACAGATATACACGTATATACATGCATCTATATATGCATGTATGCACATATGTAAATATGCACACATCCGTACACATGTATATAGATGCATGCATACATAAATAAACATGTATACATGTGTGTATGTGCATATAATATATAACACATATAGATGCATACAAATATATGTGCACACAGTTTATGTACATTAATAAACATGGTATGGCCACCATATACACAAATGCATGCATGTTTATATATACATACATGTACACACATGTGCATGTATATATGTATGCATACATCTATACAAATAAAACATGTATACATATAAATATGTTGCGCTTATAATATATAACAAACATGCACATGCTTATATACAAATATGTATACATACATATATGTGCATATAATATATATATATACACACATATGTGTTGTATACATCTATACATATGCAGTATGTATATGTGTGCAGACATATACACATAAACATGCATTATATGTGTATATGTATATACAAATTTAATACATGTGCACATATATTATACAAATTTAAAATATATATATATATATATTTTTTTTATATATACACCGTTCATTCAGAGTTAGGTTCTTTAGTTATAATCTAGATTGAGTTAATGTGTCCATAGATGGGATTAAGTTTAAGTAATGGCTTTTCATAATTTATAAGGGACCTGAAGCTAAGTGACTACAGAATGAGAGAAAGTAGCTTCAGAGCTTTCTCCAGAATGACTTTAGTAAAAAGAGCACGAGACTAAGGCTCAGGAAACATGAGTTCTTAATCTCAGCCTAACTACCTAAGTATTGTCTCTTCCAAAAGTCACTTCATCTCTTTGGATTGCAGTTTCAGCATCTGAAAAAATGTGTGGAGATTGATACCAGTTTTGTCTCCTGACAAGACTGTGGAGATGATCAAGTGAGCTAATTAACACATGTCTGTGAATTTCAAGTATCATGAAGCACAGTATCTTGAATGGTAAGCCATGCTGAGTAGTTATATGAGTAAACCTAATCTCTAACCTATCACATGCCTAAACAGTGTTTTTGACAGCAGGTGCAGTTAGGTGTGCATCTGGTGGCCAGATGAAGTACAAACAGCATTTAGAGTGTTGAGCACAAAGTAGTAAAACATTTTTTTTTTCGTTTTAAAAATCACATCAGGAACAGTGTAACTGGTAAGCCTGTTGGTAAAACTGTTACAGACCAAATCTAGTAATTTGTATGGGAAAAAATCATCACTAAGATGAAAAGTCAGGTCCCTCTGGTGGTGATATGTGAGAGGTCATCCACTTGAGCCAATGTGGTCATTCTGTGTACGGGTGTCAAGATACTTTCAAAGCGAAATAGAAAAATCCAGGTGTTGATTTTAATGAAGAAAGAGACTGAGAGAAGGGTAGTTACATATATTTGTGCATTTTCTTTCCTTACACAAGTGGTAGCATACAGACACGTTATTTTTTTTCTGTAAAATGATTACTGTAAAATAAAGGAAGCTGATCATACTATAATTGATTAGAAAGTAGGTATTAACAGTGTTGATGGGAATAAATCACATGTTTGACATGTTACCGTAATATAGTTCCCTTACCCCCTTAATCCCACTTATATTCAGAAGATAACCTTTAAAATCAGGATCAAAGGGTATGATAACATTCCCAATAAATAATCCAATGTTAACATTCAGTTGCGTACATTTATGTGGTACTGCCTGAGTGAATGTCTTTCCACTGCCTATCACGATACTTTTTTTTCTGTTTAATTATAAAACCAAAAAAAGTGATAAATTTCAATTTTTAGGAGAAAAAAATGCCATTTGAAGTTTTCTTTAATGTGCTTAGTTTCAGAAATGGAGAAATGCAGAAACACCCACATGATAGCCATATACATTTTATTGAAAGGAGTAAAACTGACATTATTCAATTCTATTTTAAATAAACTCTTTGAATTTTCTAACAGGCACTTATTTTAATCTGAAAACAGACTGTAAAGGGGCAGGCCATCATCATTACACGAAGCTGGTATTTATAATAAAATAGACCTCTCAAATTTCAAAGATGTACCTTAAAAATCTATAATAGGTAGTAAAAAAAGAATACTGAGAAAATTCTGTGGTTACATGGATTCAGGTGAGTTAAAAATGCTTTCTTGTTTAAAGAGAGGTCACTTCAAATTGCCCAACCATGAATAATGTAAATTCTAAGTGAGGAACTTAACTGAATCACAACACAAAACATTAAAAATTCATTAAATGTTAAATAATATTTCTAAATGATTTTAAATTATGTTATTACTACATATTTAAACTATAAAAACTATAATTGTGACTACCAAGATGCAAATAACAAAACTGGAAAATCAAAATCAAAAGTTAGAGGAAAAAAGGTACCCATATTCCCCATTCCACCCATTTTCAAATCGTTATCACCGTTAGCATCTTTGAAAAATACTTACTCCCATACATTGATGAAAGGAGGGTAAATTGTATCCTTTGGAAATGCAATGTGTGTTAAGATCCAGCTCTGATATTGTTTGCAAATAATATAATTTATGTGCATCAGTAAATCAAGATTTTATAAGAATCAAAATCTCTATATATCAGATCTCAAATGTTAACAGTATTTAGGTTTGAGAAAAATAATTTACTTCTATTGACTATTTTGAAAGATTTCAACTCATACCTATAAATATTTGGATTTTTGGTTTATAAGAAGAGAGTACAGTCCAGTACAGCACAAAAAATGACTTATTTCTGACATATTTATTAATTAAAATTGGGTGATACTATACCCTGCATAATTTAATCAATATTGTGATGCCCTATTAATTGTCATGAAAGGTACCGGTAACCCCCAAGCAACCAAAAATATGACAAACTCAGAATGAGCATGCAAAACGCAAAACATCCAAATATGTGCACTTACCCATCTGCCTAGTTGCCTAAAAACCTTGCCCCAGAGAAAATTGCCAGAAGTCACTTTAAAAGAGTTTATATATGTCAGTTAAAGCTGTTAAGAAAGCTTGGAAGAGCGGCTTATGGTTTATAGGCTATGCTGATTCCCAGCTTGAACAGTAAAATCTGTATTAAATGGGGGAGGGATAGTTTGGGATGAGTTCCTGTTGTCACGTTGTTCCCTGAGGACTTCTGAAGCTATCGACTTTCTGTTTGTTTTCAACCTGTTTGGTGTGTACTTTTGGTATAAAGGGGAAGATTGATTGAGCCCCTAGCCCATATTTATTTTACTAGCTAAGAGGCCCAGGAGAAACCTAAAGATTTATATATCACTAATTTTTTTAAGCCCAATTCATTCATTCAAACGTTGATTAACATTTTTGAAAATCTATGCACTATGCCCGCATTTTCAATGGTCAGTAATTTTAACAAACACTTTGTTATAGTATATTACTCATTTATTTAGGGAACACCTGTCATTTCTTAAACTTCCAAAAATTACTTTTTGATTTGTATGAGGCAGCATGGAACTGTTTTGTTTTTTTTTTTTTTCTCTTCCAGGTTTATCCTATTTTGCTTAAGTCATCAGAGACAAATTTACCTTGGCATTTTTATGAAGCCTTTTATAAATGTGTTGACATTGTTATCCCTGATCATTTTTATTAGAATAAAGACTTGTATTTTGGAAAACCTTAAATGTCTAACATCTAGCAGAGATTTCACCCAGTATTTTTGAGCATAGATAAATGAGCATTCTAGAAGCAAGTTTTCTGTTTAAGGGTAGCATTTTCTAGAATAATAGTTTCACAGCACAAGTGGATTAATTCTTACTTAATCAAATAGTCAGCTGAAACTACACCTTATTTTCTTAACCATATTTTCCCTATGCATTGAAATAAAATGTAGAAAAATAAAATATGAAGTAAAACTTAACCAACAGTTTTTTTCATGCTGAAGATACATATAAAACATGGCCTATATAGCAAGCTCTGCCCACTGTCTCTCTGTTCAGGATTATGTCATATCAAAGATCATCTCTCTCTATTTCTAGAATTTTCAGAAAACAGCAAAGCCAGCTTCTAAAAGATTAAATTCAAGGATTTAATAACTGACTTTGGTCCACTTGGAGCATTCCCACTAATGAAGCAATACAGACAAGAAGGTGATAATTGTATAAAAACAGGACCTCAATTCCCACTGTAAGATAGAAGCTGTTACTTATTTAAGAAAAATGAATGCATTTTGATCTGATTTCTCCTTTTAAACAATCAGCCACAATAGAAGATCTTTTTGATAGATGCACTATTCTCTTTTTCTTGTTATTATCTTGGCTGGTGTTCCTAAGCTTCAGATAAAGGTGCCCACTCAAGGACAGAGAGCAAGTAGAGCTGGCTGGTTAGATGCTTCCTGTGACAATTTCTTTGCTTTTATTGAACCTAAAGGAACCCAAGTTTTCAATTATCCTCTCTTTAAGCGGGAATGATAATACCTAGTTCATTTTTTTCATTAGTTATATTCATTTATTTGGAGAGTAGTAAAATGTGTTGTTGCTAGACAGTTGTCCATGGGTCTCATGCATTTCTGTTCCTCTTAGGAAGCAAAGTATCGACTGTACTTTGTTACAGACCAACTTTTTTTTTTAAAGATTTTATTTATTTCTGTGAGAGAGAGAAAGAGAGAGAGAGAAAGAGCATGAGAGGGGAGAGGGTCAGAGGGCGAAGCAGACTCTCTGCTGAGAAGGGAGCCCTATGCAGGACGCAGTCCTTGGACTCCAGGATCATGACCTGAGCAGAAGGCAGACGCTTAACCAATTGAGCCACCCAGGGGCCCCAGACTAACTTTTTAAAGGTGTTTGTATAGTGAACATCTTTGGATGATAGAGATAGTGTCTCCCTCCAGAGCAAAAGTCCGGCATACTTACAGTCCAGTGTAAGAAACATGATGCCTCCCTTTGGAGCTAAAGTCATGCAGGCCTATAGCCCATGATAAAGATTTGAGTTCCCTAACCTTAAATTGCCTGTCCTCCAGTGCAACTCACTGTGTGTCTAGAAGTCCATGTAGTTTTTTTGTGTTACTGTTCAGGAACTGAGGAGAAAGGATAAATGACAGTAATAAGTTGTTCTCATGCTACTTTCTCTGAGTCATGAGTCTCATCTTGCCCAGGAAATCCATGCCTTATGCCAGCAGGCAAGAAACTGAGGCAGGCTAATTTGAAAGTAAGGTTTATAGGCAGGATGCTTGTAATTATGGTAACACATCAAGCTTCTCACAGTTCTTGACAAATATGGGCCCGAAACTCAGGTTTATGCCAAGCTAAAAAGATGAATATGATCTCATAACTGACTTTTGACAAGTTTGATCTATAAATTATGTTATGCTACAAGTGAACTGTGGGTGGGTTTGTGGGATTATAGAGGGAGGTTCTCTCTCTGCTGGCTGAAGGGATGATATGCAGTGGGTCACTGCCATGAGTTACCTATATGATGCTCATTGTGTGTGAAACACAGTTACATTCTGCCTTCTAAAAATAGTCTTCTTTGTGGAATTATTTACCAAGAATGGATTTTGAATTTTTTCAAATGCTAGGCTTTATCAAGATTTTTTTCTAAGATGATTGTGATGTAATTATTCTATAAGCGTGTAAGATTTATCCTAATATTGCAACATCTTTACTTTTATAAAATAAACCTCATTTCATCATGGTTTACTATACTTTTAATATGTGTGTTGCCTTTGTGAATATTTTTTACATAAATATATATAATGGGAGTTAGACTTTGTAGTTTTTTTTCATTTAAAATTTCAAAGTTTCGGGACACCTGCATGGCTCCGTTGGTTAGGCATCTGCCTTCAGCTCTGGGCATGATCCAAGGGCGATCCCAGGGTCCTGGGATCAAGTTCCACATCGGGCTCCTTGCTCAGCAGGGAGTCTGCTTTTACCTCTGCCTGCCATTCCCCCTGCTTCTACTCTGTATCTCTCTCTCTCTAACAAGTAAAATCTTTAAAAAAAAAATAAAAAATAAAATTTCAAAGTTTCAGTATTATTTTTACTTAAGGATTTGTACTGTGTGGGTTTTTTTTCACTTTTATATGACTTTTAGCTAGTTTAATATCATTGAATTTATCCAATTCTAAATTTTTGATAGAATTCCACAGTGAAAATATGTGTGCTTAGTACTTTGCCATCAGGGAGACAGTGGGAAAGGGTTGATCTCCAAACCTTTCCCTAATTTTTTCTCTGGAAATTAAGTTTGCTTAACTGTTCCAGAGTCACTTTTGATAAATACTTCCAGTACAGTTCATACAGATTTTTAAATACTTTTTTGTGTAAAGTTTAGAAAATATATCTTACTGTTCTTATGGTTCCTTATCTATGGATAATTTCCCTTAAGCATTTTTGTGTATTTGTGACCTGTTCCCAAAACTTTTCTTTCCTTAATTAGCTATTGGCTTTTCTGGGGTTTTTTTGAAATGAGTATTTATAACCTATTTATTCAAGTATCTTCAATGCAGTATTTTTCCCTTTATAATATCACTTTTTTTTCCTGTTTCGTTTGTATTTTTTCCTAACTAGTAAACTTGGATTATTATTTAACTTATTTTATATTTCATATTAGTGTAAGCTTGAATGCTCTGCATATTTTTCTGAGTTCTCATATGGATACAATCAGGTATACAACAGAACATGGTTGTCACATTAAAAGATGTTACCTAAAAAATGTTAATGACAGGACTATTATAGAAGTGGGTGGGGCAAATATATTTATCATTTTGTATTGCTAAGATATATACAATTGACATTATTTTCAGTAATTTTAAATTTCACATTAGTTTTATTAATAGTTGTACCATTAAATATATTCATTCTTATCAGTCCTTCAGCTGTAGTTTTCGCAATCGTATTTTCATAGCGTGATGTTTGTTTTCTAGTCGGTTTCTCAATAATGGCGTGTAGCAATAATAGTCCTTGTGTTCTTTCATGTTTGTTGCTATTGAATTTGAATGACAGGAACAAAGCTTTGGTTTCATTTTCTTTCCTTGAGAATTCTGTGTGTATTAGTGTGAGCCAAAGGATAAAATTTTTGCCCATAGAAGTGACAATATTTTTGCCTATCTGCCAAAACAAAATCCCGCTTGAATTCTGAAAATATTCCTAGGATCTGAATCAATATTTATTATTATTATTATCTAATTTACCCTGACATGCAGTGTGACCTTGCATATTTTAGAATACATTTTTAATTTTTTTGGCAAATATTTTGAATTATACACTTAATTTAAGGTTTTTTTCCCTATTTTATTTTTTCCTGCAGCTTCTAAAATTTGTGCTTTATTTCCTTGTGTTATTGTTTTCCATATAATTTTTAAAATTATTTTTATTTGCACATTTTTGTCATTTCTAAATCTCCTATCATACATATCACAGTCTCTTCTTTCTTATATTTATTTTTTCACCTATTTCTCTAGATGCTTTTAATGTTTTTATATAAATTTCCATGTTCCTTTTTCTTCTATTGAATCATGCTAATTCTTTGAGTTCCTGTGATTCTGCTTTGTCATTGTGCTTTATAGGAAAAATTGCACTTTTGAGGGTTTATACTTTTGTATTATTTTGATAACATTTGGTCATAAATTTCACTCTGTAAATTTTTTTTTCTGATGAAGTTTCTTTAGAATTATTTCTATCTTGATTTCTTCCTTGGTACCATCATCCTTCTTTTTTTTCCCCCGTGTAGTATCTTTGTAATGGTGCTATATTAGCTCCTTTTTTTTTTTATTAACCATTGAAATTTTTAGATTTCTCCAGTGTTTAGAGTAGTGTGTATTTGGTTTGCTTTGCTGGTAGTGGTAGGATGGAATAGGGCTCTACTCCAAATAAACAGACTTCTTTTCAACGTTAGGTAATTTTTTATGTGTTTCTATAGTTGTTTTTTTTTTTTTCTTTCCTAGCCAATGGATATAGAGAATATGTTTTCTTAGTTAGGCATTTTAATTTCTCATGTTGCAACAGAGACGGACTGCTTCCCGCAAATACGGCTTATTGATGGTATTGTTCGCTCAGCCTGATAGATTTTACTTTGGTGGCCCTCGAGAACCACACAGTCTTTTGTACATGCTCTTCTGTAGTAACCCCCTCCTGAATCTGGGCTGACACTGCTTTAAACAGTGCAATTTGACAGAAGTCACAATGTGACAGCTTCAAGATCAAGCCTTGAGAAGACCTGGGAGCTTCCATCTTTGAGTTCTTGGAATCTAGCCCCCATGACAGAGTTCTTGCTCCCCTGAGACCTTCATCAGTGAGGAATCCCAAACCGCCACATGAAGAGGACCAAGCAAATCAAGGCCATGGTCACATCAGTTGCCAACCATAGGAATGATGCCATTGTAGATCTTTCAACCATCTTAGCATCTCAAGGGACACCAGCTAAAACATAAAATAATTTGGCTCACCCACATAATCATAAGATATAATTGTTTATTTAAGCCACGGTGTTTTAAGGTGGTTCGTTACATGGTAATAGAGAACTGAAATTACCAATTAATTAGTTGTAAGGCACTGCTGCTGTCACTTCTTTTCCTGCTGTTAGAAGCTTTTGGACTTCAGCAGTAGAATTTACTTTGGGAGTATAATCTTTGTGTTCTATAGCTACAATTGTTAGTCTCTTCCATTGCTTATTTCTCTTCTGGTGGTATTTTCTTGCCATTTCTGCCTTCATGGAATCTTCCTATCCCTGACGTCTCTCTATTGATTTTAACAGCTCTTGCATCTACTTGAGAGAAAAGGAATTTTGAAGAAAATAAAGTTGTGTTGTGACTACTGCTTTCTTTGTTTCTTTTAGATGTTTTTCAAGAGAAGGATGAGATGTAGCCTTAATGATAGCAGGTCCAAACCAGAAATTAAAGGCTATCAACAATACTCTAAGGATTGAAGTTCAATAAGCATTCTAGATTTTATTTTAGCAGATGTTTGTTATTTTTATTGTCATTTTTTAAAATTCCAGTATAGTTAACATACATTGTTATACTAGTTTCCGGGGTACAATATAGTGATTCAGCAATTCTGTATGTTATTCAGTGCTCACCGTGGTGAGTGTACTCTTAATCCCCTTCACCTATTACACCTATCCCCACAATGACCCCTTGGATAACCATTAGTTTGTTCTCTAATAGTTAAGAGTCTGTTTTGTTGGTTTTTCTCTTTTTTCTTGTTGCTATTTGTCTTCTTAAATTCCACATATGAGTGAAATCATATGGTATTTGTCTTTCTCTTTGACTTAGCATTATACCCTCTAGATCTATCCATCTTGTTGAAAGTGGAGAGAATGTATTCTTTTTTACCCACTCATCCCTTGGTGGATACTTGAGCTGCTCCCATAATTTGGCTATTGTAAATAATGCAGCAATAAATAAAGGGGTGTATATATCTTTCAAATTACTGTTTTATATTTTTTTGGGGGGGTAAGTACCTGGAAGTGGAATTAATGGATCATATTGTATTCTGTTTTTAATTTTTTGAGGAACCTCCATACAGTGTTCCTGTACCAGTTTGCATTCCTACCAACAGTGCAGGATAGTTCCTTTTTCTCCACACCCTTACCAAAACTTGTTGTTTCTTGTGTTTTTGGTTTTAGCCATTCTGACAGGTATGTGGTGATATCTCATTGTGGTTTTGATTTTCATTCCCCCTGACCGTATGTGACATTGAGCATCTTTTCATGTGTTGGCCGTATGTATTTCGTCTTTGGAGACATGACTGTTAATGTCTTCTGTCCATTTTAAATTGAATTATTTGTTTTTTTAAGTGTTGAGTTGTATAAGTTCTTTATAGGTTTTGGATACTAACACTTTATCAGATGTGCCATTTGCAATTATCTTCCTCTTAAGTAGGTTGTCTTTTAGTTTTGTTGGTTTACTTTGCTCTGCAGAAGCCTTTTTTTTTTTTAATGTCTCAAGAGTTTATTTTTGCTTTTGCTTCCCTTGCCTCAGGAGATCTATCTAGAAAAATGTTCCTATGGCCAGTGTCACAGAAACTACTGCCTATGTTCTGTTGTAGGATTTTTATGGCTTCCAGTCCCCCATTTAGGTGTTTAATTCATGTTGAGTTTATTTTTTTGTATGGTATAAGGAAATCATCCAGTTTCATTCTTTTGAAAATAGTTGTCCAGTTTTCCCAGCAGCATTGTTGAAAAGACTCTCTTTCCCCTTACATATTCTTGCATCCTATGTGGAAGATTAATTGACCATATAATCATGGGTTTATTTCTGGGCTCTTTATTCTGTTGTGTTTACCTGTATGTCTACTTTTGTGCCAGTAACATACTGTTTGATTACTACCACTTTGTAGTGTATATTGAAATCTGTGATTGTGATACCACCCGTTTTCTTCTTTTTCAAGGTTGCTTTAGCTATTTGGGGTCTTTTGTGGCTCTATAGACATTTTAGGATTATTCTGTTTCTGTGAAAAATGCTGCTGGATTGCATTAAATATGTAAATTGCTTTGGGTAGTATAGACACCTTAACAGTATTTGTTTTCCCAATCCATGAGTGTGGAATGTCTTTCCATTTGTGTCCTCTTCAATTTTTTTCATCAGTGTTTTATAGTTTTCAAAGTACAGGTCTTTCATTTCCTTAGTTAAGTTTATGCATAAGTATTTTATTTTTTGTACAATTTTAAATGGTACTATTTTCTCAATTTCTCGTTCTGTTCATTATAGAGTATAGAGTATAGAAATGCAACAGATTTCTGGATATTGATTTTGTATCCTGGGACCTTACTGAATTCATTTATCAGTTCTCATATATTTTGGGGGGAGTTTTAGGATTTTCTATATATCATATCATGTCATCTGCAAATAATGAAAGTTTTAATTCTTCCTTACCAATTTGGATGCCTTTTATTTCTTGTCTGATTGCTATGGCTAGGACTTCCAGTATTGTGTTGAAGAAAAGTGGTGACAGTGGACATCCTTGCTCCTGATCTTAGGGTAAAAGCTCTCAGGTTTTCACATTGAGTGTAATGTTAACTGTGATTTTTTCATAAATGGTCTTTATTATGTTGAAGTATGTTCCTTCTAAATGTACTTTGTTGAGGGTTTTTATCATGAATGGATGTTGTACTTTGTCAAATACTTTTTTTGCGTCTATTGAAATGATTGCATGGTTTTGATCCTTTCTCTTGTTGATGTGATGTATCACATTGATTGGTTTGTGAATATTGAACTACCCTTGCATCCTGGGAATAAGTCCCACTTGCTCATGGTGAATGATTTTAATGTATATTATTGGGTTAGATCTGGTAATATTTTGTGGAGGATTTTTCATCTGTGTTAATCAGAGATATTGACCTGCAGGTTTTTGTTTCGTTTGTTTTGTTTGTTTTGTTTTTGTGGTGTCTTTATCTGGTTTTGGTATCAGGGCAATGCTGGCCTCATAGAATGAATTTGAAAGCTTTCTTTCCCTTTCTATTTTTATTTATTTATTTTTTTGGAATAGTTGGAGAAGATAGGTATTAGCTGTTCTTTAAATGTTTGGAAGAATTCACCTGTGAAGCTGTATGGTCCTGGACTTTTGTTTGTGGGGAAGTTTTTGATTACTGATTCAATTTCATTGCTAGTAATCGGTCTATTCAAATTTTCCCTTTCTTCCTGCTTCAGTTTTGGGGGGTTATGTATTTATTGGAATTAATCCATTTCTGCTAGGGTGTCTAATTTGTTGGCATATAACTTTTGGTGGTATTCTCTTACGATAGTTTGTATTTCTGTGGTGTTGGTTGTTATTTCTCCTCTTCTGATTTTGAGTCTTTCTACCTTTCTTTCTTTCTTTCTTTCTTTCTTTCTTTCTTTCTTTCTTTCTTTCTTTCTTCTTTCTTTTTTTATAAATCTGATTAAAGATTTATCAATTTTGTTGATCTTTCAAAGGACCAACTCCTGGTTTCATTGATCTGTTCTATTGGGATTTTTTGTTTGTTTTTGTTTTTTGGGGTTTTTTTTGTTTTGTTTTGTTTTTTCTTTTTTTTTTTTGGTTTCTGTTTCATTTAGAAATAGAAACTCTTTATTAGAAATAGAAATAGAACTCCTTTAGAAATAGAAATAGAAACTATTATTTCCTTCCTTCTGCTTGTTTGGGGTTTCATTTTTTCTTTTTCTAGCTCTTTTTAGATGTAAGGTAGGTTATTTATTTTAGATTTTTCTTGCTTCTTGAGGTAAGCTTATATTGCTGTAAACTTTCTTCTTACAACAGCCTTTGCTGCATCCCAGAGGTTTTAAAACATTGTGTTTCCATTTTTCTTTTGTCTCCATGTATTTTTTTTTAATTTCCTCTACTATCTTGGTTGACCCATTCATTGTTTAGTAGTAAGTTATTTAACTTCCTTGTATTCTTCTCAGATTTTTTTCTTGCAGTTGATTTCTATTTTCATAGAGTTGTAGTCAGAAAGATGCATGGTATGATCTTTTTGAATTTTTGAGACATGTTTTGTGGTCTACCATATGATCTGTTTTATGAATGTTCCATGTCCACATGAAAACAATATGCATTCTGTTGTTTTAGGTGGAATATTCCAAATACATCTGTTAAATCCATCTTGTCCAACATGTCATTCAAAGCGACTGTTTCCCTAGTGATTTTCTGTTTGAGTGATCTATCCATTGATCTAAGTGGGGTAGGTGTTAAAGTCCCCTACTATGACTGTATTACTATCTGTTGGTTTCTTTGTTATTAGCTGCCTTATGTATTTGGGTGCTCACATGTTGGGTGCATAAATACTTGTAATTGTTATATCTTGTTGGATTGTTCCCTTCATAATTATACATTCTTCTTTTTTGTCTCTTGTTACAGTTTGTTTTAAAGTCTCTTTTGTCTGATAAAAGTATTGCTGCCCCAGCCTTCTTTTCACTGTCATTTGCATGATAAGTGCTTTCCCTTTGTTTCACTTTGCATCTACATGTGTCTTTAGGTCTGAAATTAGTTTCTTGTAAGCAGCATATAGACGGGTCTTGCTTTTTTATCCATTCCATCAGACTGTATCTTGATTGGAGTATTTAGTCCATTTATTTTCAAAGTAATATTTGATAGGTATATACTTATTGTTGCTTTGTTACTTGTTTTATGGCTGTCTTTGTAGTTCTCAGTTCTTCTCTTGCTCTTCTCTCTAATGGTTTGCTGCCTTTCTTAATGATATTCTTGTATTCTTTCTCTTTATTTTTTTGTGTATTTGTTACGTTTTTTGTTTTGTGGTTTCCATCCAGTTTATAAATAACATTCATGTAGTAGTGTATATTAAGTTGAAGGTCAACTTAAGGCTGAACCCATTCTAAAAGCACTAAATTTTTGTTCCTCTTCCCCCAGGCTTTAGGTATATAATGTCATATCTTATATACTTTTATTTTGTGAGTCCCTTGACTGATTTTTATAGATAAACTTAATTTTACAGCTTTTGTGCTTCTTTTCTTACTTCTGCTATGGTCTTTCCTTTTTACTTAGAAACACTTTAACATATCTTGTAGGGCTGGTTTAGTGTAATGAATGCCTTGCACTTTTGTCTGGAAAACTTTTTATCTCTCCCTCTACTCTGAATGATAGAATTGTTGAATAGAATATTCTTGGTTGCAGGTTTTTGTTTGTTTGTTTCATTTTGTTTTTTGTTATTTCCCTTCTTGCAGCACTTTGCATATTGTGCCCCTTTCTTCTGGCCTGCAAAGTTTCTGCTGAAATACCAGCTGATAGCCTTATGGGTATTTCCTTGTTTGTAAATTTGTTCCTTTATCTTGCTCCCTAAAAATGCTCTCTTTTTCACTAACTTTGCCATTTTAATTAACATCCATCTTAATGTTGGGCTGATTTTTGGGGGAGACTCTCTGTCTTCTGGATCTGAACTTCTGTTTCCTTCCCCAAATTGGAGAGGTTTTCTGCTGCTATTTCTTCAAATAAATTGTCTGCCCCCATTTCTCTCTTCTTCCTCTGGGATCCCTATAAATGCAAATGTATTATGCTCGATGGTTTTGCTGAGTTCCCTTAGTCTATTTTCATTTATTATTATTATTTTTCTCTCTCCTGTTCATCTTGATTGCTTTCCATTTACTATATCTTCTAAGTTGCTGATCTATTCTTCTAGTCTACTACTTATTTCTACTAGCGTATTTTTAAGTTCATTTATTGTGCTCTTCATCTGATTCTTTTTTATATTTTCTCTTTGTTGACAGTCTCACTGAGATCTTCTATTCTTTTTTCAAGTACAGTGAGTTTATGTTTATTACTTTGTTATTCTCTGTTAGGCATATTACATACTTACATTTTGTTTTGCTCTCTTGCTGTGATTTTGTCTTATTCTTCCATTTGGGACATATTCCTCGGTCTCCTCATTTTGTCTAATTCTCTGTGTCTGTTTCTATGTGTTAAGAAAGTTAGCTATGTCTCCTGCTCTTGAAGGTAGTGGCTTTATGACGAAGAGGTCTTTTAGTGACCTGTAGTGCAGTGGCCCCTGTTCACCGGATCCTGGTCCTTCAGGGGTGTCTCCTATGTATGTTTCATGCACCCTACTGTTGTGGCTGAGCCATGTTCAGCTTCAGTCTGGTCATCTGAAATGGCTTTCTTTGCCTCTTATGGGCAGGGTTTGGTCACTGTGTTGTTAGTGGGCCAGTCTGGGGCCACCTTGGGCTTGAAGTGAGTCAGACAAGGCATTAGCCAGAGATCCAGTATTACCAAACTACAGGACCCTATCCCTGTGTTATCCCCTGAGAAACTTCGGTTGGTGGATAAGGCTTGTAGTCAGAGCAGATGTCTGTCCCCAAACCACTGCTGGGGTTGCCATCTGACTGGTGTGTGTGATCATCTTCCTCTCTCTCCAGGGCAGGACACTATTTGGAGTGGTGCTGATCCCTGTCAGAACTGCTTGCATACTGCCAGATTTGTGGCATCACTTTGGATGGGTTCTGGCTAAGAATGTACTCAAAGGGGCAGGTCCCCAGTAGAACATGGGGTGGGGTATGCAGCATTAGCAAGGTCTACCCTGGTCCATTGCAGGAGGGGACTTGCATCTGTCTGGGAAAATTTCTGCCTGTGCTGACTGGGTTGGAGGGGTAGGAACCTGCAGAAGGGCATGGCAGTGGTATGTGCAGTGCCAGCAATGTCCTCACTTTTCTGCTGTGGGAAGGGGCCCTATAGCCACTTGGAAAACTCTTGTCCAGGCCAGATGGAGGGGGCGGATCTGCTGAAGCATGCAGGGACAGAGTGTGCTGTTAGTGAGTTGGTGGAAAGTGCTGGGGCTGTGCTGTTTCCCCCAGGTGTCCATGTATCTAGGCTGGGGGTTGGTGGTGAGGGAAGGAAATGGCACCTGCTAGCTCTTTGGTTCTTGGAGAAATTTCCCAAAGATCTCTGCCCATTCAGCACAAACTCTGAGGTTAGTAAATACATTTCTTTCCTGTATACCCCGGCTGTTTTCCCACACTGTTGCTTCTGTGCTGTATCTCCATGGGCTGTTTGTTCTGATATCTCTTTAAGGATGGGGACTCAATTTCATCTTTCCCTCCCTGCTCTCCCAGAGCTAAGTTCACTGAGTTTTAACAAGAAGTTGCAAAGTTAATCCCCTTTTGTTTTCAAAGTTAAGTGTTGTGGGGATTCATCTTCTCAGTCAGTGTGTGTCTCTGTGCCTGGGGTGCCTGAGTAGAGCTTGCTCCTCTCTTCTCTGTGTGCTCACCATGTGTCTCTCCCCCCATGGACAGTCCGTGGGTCCATTTGTCTCCTGACCCCATCACCTTCCTTCCTACCCTCTTCAATGGGGCTTTTTCTCTACATTTCGCTGTGAAAAGTCTGTTCTGCTAGTCTTTGGGTCATTATCTGGATTATTTACACTGATGCGGGTGTTTTCTAGTTGTATCCATGGGAGAAGATGAGCTTAGGGTTCTCCGATTCTTCCATCTTCCCCAGGAGTTCCATCATTGTTTTGTTTTGTTTTTTTCTTCTCTGCTTGCTCTTTTATTTTTTTTAATTCCCAAAGCAACTACTCCAAGCTCATTAGCTCAAATAGAAAAACAAGCTTTTATATGTAATTGTAACTTGAGATTAAGATTTTACTTCATTGAAATATCAGAAATATCCCTGAGCCAGTGGGTTGGCCTTTTCAAAATCTTTCCGTAGCCGTATAACTTCTCAATTCTCCTTAAAATTACCCTCCATTTTACGCAGTAACCCTAGGATAGAGGAGGGTCACAATAACATTTGCAGTTAGGTAACGAATCACTGGCTTCCCCCCCGCCCCGCCCTCAGAGTTGCCTGCTCCAAATTAAGAGGGACTCTCAAGAGAGTCCCTTTACTTATTTCTATCTCATTCAAAAGAAGTTCTGAAAGTCTTGAGAAATATTCCGAAGTGCTTTATTTTCTCACAAAAACTCTTCTGGGCTGGTAGAAGCAGCATTCACAGCTAACGTAACAGATGTGGAGAATAAGGTGCAAGAAACCACATGTTTAATAAATGGAAGAGATTCCTTATCCCCAACACTGAGTCTTAGGCATAATCCATTCTTAGTATATGTTTATAAAATTGATAAGAGAATAATACACAAGTATTCACAATCTGTAGTTTTTTGGCACAAATCCCTAGAGGCATATATATTTAGATGTAGCACTATATTCATAAAACAAAGAGAATAAATCAGAAAGGTAAAAGATGAACATACAGACGTGCAACCAGCTTGTACCAATAACGTGTTTTTCTATCACATTATTTTAGTTCACTTTTATAAGCTGTATAATTTGATTGAAATATTTGTTATGTTTTATAAGTGGAGAAGTATGATAGAGATCCCACTATACACCTTTTTAATTTTACAGTCTGTGTCTTATATAGTAAAACTCCGTGTACCCCAATTATATCTTGTTGCTTGCCTGACTGAGCACACACCTTATAGATTTTAGGAAAACAATCACTTGACCTGTTTATTGCCATTCAGCAGACCACAAAGGATGAAATGCTTTCCTGTCTAAAGCCATAGAAAAAGATGAGACAACTCTGGATAATATAATATTTTTTATTTCCTTCTTCCAGAACAATAAGTCCCGGCTGACAGAAATATCCACTTACTGTAATAAGAAGTAACTAAGTAGATAACCATGATGTATTGTAAAGTCCAAAAAAAGGCACATTAAATACTATTAATATAATGAAAATAAAGGTTTTAAAACCCAAATTCCAGCAGAACTGAAGGAAAGATCAGAGAAAAAGAAGATAATTCTGCCAAGCTGAGAGCATGTTTCCTACAAAACCGACTATTTGAAGTTACATGTGGAAACGGATTGGGATAGTTCTCTTTAAAAGGAAATCAAATTGAATTGTCATTATAAAATCACAGACATATCCAAATTCCCAAAGATGTTAGGAAGTGTAATGAAAGTGATGGAAAGAGTACATGAAATATATACTCAGTAGTCAGTTCATTTGAGTTTAGAACATTTGAAGACAGACACAATTTTAATTTTATTAGTGTAAATAAGACAGATTTCTTCATTTCCCTAGAGACATTTATGCTTGATAAAATTTAAAAAAAAGAGTCTTTTTAACAAATCCCAAACCCTTTACCTCACCCCAGCTGTTAGATGACTAGGGAACCAGAAATACAGAGATTTGTTTGTACACACTAGCATAATTGTGTGCTAGCTTTATTTGTATGCATTCCTGTAATAGTAGAGTCCTAATGTATTTTACTTGATAAATTTTTATGCAGATCTTACAGCACATTTTTGACCACATGTTGGAACATTTGTGCACAAAAAATTCCCATCTTTATGTTTGAAATTTATGGGAACACAATTAAAATGAGAGGGGTCCAAAGGTATCAAGATAATTACATTTTTCTAATCTTACTAAACAAGATAAATTACCTGCAGGCCCTCTTATAAAAGATGAAATCTTCATAATAAGTGAATTAATCAAGCAGCAGCTTGCTACTGCACTTGCATTTATAACAGAAATGATTCAAAGACTTATTTTATGGGGAAATTAATGGAAACAGGCTTTTCATTCTTCTGCACCAATTGAAAACCTCAGCAACCAGCTGCCCACTTGTCAAGAAAACAGAAAGAAGCTGGAAACAAAGATAAATAAAAACACCTTTTTCCTGGCACTTTTGAAGAGAAAAAGGAGCTCTCATTTACAGCAGCCATCTGTTTGTTATTTAATATGGGTGAATTACATGCTGTAATGAGTTTGTTTCTGCATCACTCAGTGCAATGGAACACAAGTTCACTCTCATAATGTGCAGCAGTTTTTAAAAGCTAATCATTTAATTGGACACAATCGTCAATGACAAATGGAGATGTAAAAACTTCAGCCAGCTGTAGAGTGAATATGTAATCATTGTGAAATCATATTATTTTACACGCTTGAAGACTTCTTAATAGTATCTGATGTTGGTCATCACTGCAGACTGAAGAGTTGAAGAAACATGGTGAAAAACAGCCTTTCAAAATGGCTTTATGTAATTGCCTCACGTTAATGCTGGTGTTAGAGCCACCGTTTGACTTTGGTACCTGTAGTCTCTCTAAAGTGTGGATTGCTGTCCTAACTCCAGTTTTGATTTTCACGTATTTATCAAACATGCCACGGGTTCGCAGGCAAGAGTTATTGTTTAGGAGAAGCATGGGTATTTATATTTTTGAATCTGCTTCAGTAAAGGCATCCACTGATTTGTTGCTTTTGCATGTGACCTCACATACAGATAGACACAGAGACCTGGGAGGCTGTGTGCCTGCAGATTTTTTTTTAATCACACACAAAAGCTCTACTTTAGGAAACTAAACCTGAGTGCCTACACCTGCATGCATTACAGTCAGAATTTATCCAGTGCTGCCATAGTCTTTAATAGAAGAATAAAAATCTCCATTACAAAGAATTTTCCCTTTGGATTTTCCACAAAGGCACTATGCTTATTAGCAAATTTCAATAATGACAGTCATCTTCTAATTTCTAGGCATCACAAAGAAATAAAAACAAAAAATCAAGTTATTGAATAGGCTATTTTTGTACTTAATTATGCAATTTGCAGTTGTTTTAGATGTTGTGTTATTGTTGGGGACAATATAACAATATATATCTTCATCTTTATTGTCCTGCCAAGAATGTTAGACTTAGCGGACAGTTCTCAGGACTGAAAAATGTATTGGGCATATCAATATGTAATCAATTGGGATTAAAATTCTATGGGGCTATCTCTATACTCCATTTGATCTTAGACTTTTGAAACACATTTCAGAAAGGGACATAAGAGAGAAGCCCCATTTCAGAAAACCCCTGCTATCCTATTTCCTCTACAAAAATATTTAAAACATAATCATTCAGTTCCAATAAAACACAAGAGTTCATGCCCTACAAACAACTCCTATCTCAAAACATTGTGTTTCATTCATTGTGCAATACTTTTTTTTTTTTTTTTTTGCTCTAGTTACCCTTATAATTCTATGTGTCCTCCTTTTGTATTCAAAATCAAAATTGTTTTTTGGGTATGCTAGCCCTTAAAGAACGAATGCAGCAACTTTGTTGGTGTCTCTTTACAGCCCTACCGGCCTTTTAACATAGAGACCCTTTAATAAACAGTGTTGAACCCAGCTTACAGTTTGTTAAAGAGAAGGCAAGCAAACTTCAAACTCTCTTGAAGAATAAACACATGAAAAGGGAGTGTGTTTTAATGTTTCCGTTAAGTGTCACATTACTGTTTATATATAGAAATTCTTGACATTGAAAATGAATACAATACTAAAAATGTAAGTCCACAACCAGAAAAAAAAATTCCATCAACAAAAATAAAGAAACACAGACATTTAAAGACAGAACAGAAAAACAGCTTCAACATACTAGAATAATCACCCAGGAAATAAGATAGACAGATGCCTTGTAAATTAAGAAAACAACTCAAATGTGTAATGCAAGTGTGATCTGAAAGAAACTACTGTCACATTCTTTCTAATGAATGATTAACAGGAAAGGAAAGATAGGAAATCTGAGTAAATTAAAAAATGAAATAGAGTAACTATGAAGAAACCAGAATTCAACCCTAAACATAAATTCACATCAGTGCAATTAGCTAGGTAATTATTCTTGGGAGAACCTGATCCAGTTAAAATATTTAAGTTGCATTCGTTTGGACAAACCTATTGTGATATGAAGAATGGCAGAGAGAACCTCCTTGGAGTAGAGACCCATGAACTTGGACATCAGTGATGTATTTAAATCCAAATTACCCATAGGAGACAGTGCCTTATTTTTCACTTTGCCTTGATTTGGTCTCAGAAGTAATACTTAGCAATATAAGTCAAAGAAGAATCCCAAAGGAAAGAGTAGTTTAAAAAGGAGAAATACCAATTGATTCCCAAGTACCCTTGCAAAGAAGAGGGAAAGTAGTATTCCAGGATTTGTGTTCTAGAAAGGTACATGTGATCACCAACAATTCACAACTGAAAATCTTTCGATATTTCCCCATTGCCATGAAATCCCTTTAATTTGTGAAGACCTTTCACAATACGTTCATATCTGAAATTGCATGTTGACTACTCTTTACAGAAATACTTCAGCTAGGGGTCCCTGGGTGGCTCAGTCTTCAAGTGTCCGACACTTGATTTCACTTCAGGTCATGATCTCAAGGTCCTGAGATTCCACCTGCTTAATATTCTCTCTCTCTCTCTCTTCTGCCCTTCCTTTACCCCACCCCCACTTGCATGTGCTTGCTCGCTCGCTCTGGAAAAAGGAAAGAAATACTTCAGCTAAACTGGAATGGGAAAACATTATAAACATTTGTAATTCCTAGTTATGCAAGATTGTCTTTCTTTTCCAAATATTGGATTCTTGACTCTGGGAAACAAACTGAGGGTTGCAAAAGGGGAGGTAGGTAAGGGGATGGCGTAACTAGGTGACGGACATTAAGGAGGGCACGTGATGTAATGAGCACTGGGTGTTATATGCAACTGATGAATCCTTGAACACTACATCTGAAACGAATGATGTACTAAAAGTTGGCTAATTTAATTTAAATAAAACCCAAAATGTTGCATTCTGTTACACCAAAGCCAGGTTCATATATCATCTCTTCTGTTGGGGTCTCCTCTGTGATCTCAGTTCACAGTGATGTTGCCTTAAGCTAAACCTCTAAAGTACTTGTCTGCACCATGTATGTGCAGTTACTGCATTGCTTATGAGCATATTTTGTTCTGAGTCGTCTTTTCATATGACAGTGTTCAGTAAATATTTGATTAGGTAGTAGTAGAAATTGTTTGGAGGACAAAGTTAAATACTGTTTGCATGATACTTTAAATGGGGCCAGCCACTGATACTAAGAGTGCCAATTAGGGTTCATGTAATTGGTCATCTCAAATGTCAAATTTTTCAAAAGCTTGTGGACCTTTTAAGAGTCACTCTCCCTATCACACCCATAGGTATTATAAACACACAGTACCTATCTTGTTATAATACAGTCCTTTAACTATCATAGTTCAAGGGTTTGTCTTATTCATTTTTGAGTTTTTACTGTCTTGCCATAAATTCTGGAGTTATAGTTACAGATATTTACTAGGATCTGTAATGCAGAAAAAATTATCATGAATTCCTTCTCCTATTTCTGACCAACCCTGAAAAAACCAGAATCACCAAACCTATATTTTTCCATCTTACTGCACAGAGATATGAAATGCACTTATATGGAGATTATTATAAATTTGGAAACAAGACTATGACTAATATTATTTTAATGAATTATAGGTGTGAACATCTCTTTTTTTATTTGATATCAGCAGTTATTTTCATGCTAGTATTTTAGTATGGAAGAACACCACTGATTTTGTAGCATATTATTTAACATCCATGTATTTGTGGTCTCTCCAGATTTTTTCTTGTGGTTGACTCCTACTTTCCTAGCTTTGTGGTCAGAAAAGGTGCATGGTATGACTTCAGTCTTCTTGAATTTGTTGAGTCTTGTTTTGTGGCCTGTTGGTTGATATATTCAGGAAAAAGAATACAACCGATTTTGAATCTTGGGTATGTTAAATGACACATAAGGAAGTTAAAGAAGTAAGGAGTTTGAAAGCATGAGTCTGTCCCAAACTATGATCGGAGGAAAGTTCTGTACAGATGGAAGCCTCTCAGATTTATTTTCCCCTCTATAAGCATGCCTTCCAGGGATATCCTATGAACAGTGGCTTTCCTAAGGATGAGGTAGCCCTCATAGTTGTGAAGGTGATGAATTAAAAAAGAAGAAAAAATATTACAAGGATCTCCTAACGCATAAAGGTAGTTTAGGAGAGACTGAGGTGATTAGATTAAGATTTTTTTTTTTTTGCATTTACTCTTTAGATCCTGGTATGAAATAGAAGATAACATCTTTATGGGGCGCCTGGGTGGCACAGAGGTTAAGCATCTGCCTTCGGCTCAGGGCGTGATCCCGGTGTTATGGGATCGAGCCCCACATCAGGCTCCTACGCTATGAGCCTGCTTCTTTCTCCCACTCCCCCTGCTTGTGTTCCCTCTCTCGCTGGCTGTCTCTATCTCTGTTGAACAAATAAATAAAATCTTTAAAAAAAAAAAGAAGATAACATCTTTGTAAAAGCCCTACTTTGACTTACTTACATATTTTATTCCACACATGGGTCAGTAATGTGTAATATTATTACTGAATATTTTCATTGAAAAAGTGCAGTGTTTTCCTCTGATTGCCAGAGTGAAACATTCAGTTTATTGTTAATCTATATTTTATACAGCTATAACGAGCACACACACAAAAAAAATTTCCAGTAGAGGCACAGTTTTTTTCACCTGCCCAATTCATTACATTATAAATGAAGTTCCAACAATTGCGTACCATTTAGCCGTCTCTTATTGTTTCACATTTATAAAGAAGTTTACATCTGTCAATCAGTAGGCTGGGGATCCATGGTAAGTAAGGTAATTGACCATAGTTCCCACCTAAATTCAAGCAACCCCAGGGTAATAAGGATATTGTTCAGAAGGTAAATTATTTCCTTTAACTGAGGAATTATAAAAGCATTTATCATAATGTCCAGATATTTTTCTTACTGATATTGTAACTCATCCATTTAACTGTCATGGAAGCCCCTGCATCTATGCTTCTAATTTAAGTGAATAGGAAATAACGGGTGAATGCAATATCTGAGTTAAAACAAAAGAGAAAGCGAGACTAAGCATGATGTATTTGCTGCAGACTACAAATCTTAAATAATTTTAGAACTGTTCTGTTTAACTAGAATAATATATGCTTTACTAAATGTCATTTTTCAGATCATTTTTTTGTTTCCACTTTGTGCTAGACACTGGAAAGGTTTGTCCAATCTAGTTAAAAAGTACAAAAATGACCATCACTACTACTTTACAAAATTTCTGCCTTTTTTTGGAAAATTACAGAACAGATGGGTAAATTACTATATATAAATTTTCTTTTCATCTCCTCTCTCTCGTCTTTTCTAATTATTTCTTTCTAAGATTCAGGATTCATATTAACAATCACTTTGTTTCGAACACTTCTATGGAGAATACAACAGTATATAAGGAACAAAATATAACCTTCTCAATTTCTGTTTTATAATAACAGAAAAAGGAAATAGTTTATTAAATTATCCCTTGAAAGAGTGACTCATACATTAAGAGAAAATTTTGCCAGTTGCCAAGCGACTGAGATTTAAATTCTCCAAAACTATAAATTATAAATAAGAAGAAATGTCACTTATAGAGGTATTATTCCAAATAAAATAAAAAAATTTTTAAAGATTTTTATTTATGTATTTGACAGAGAGACAGCCAGCGAGAGAGGAAACACAAGCAGGGGGAGTGGGAGAGGAAGAAGCAGGCTCATAGCGGAGGAGCCCGATGCGGGGCAGGATCCCAGAACACCGGGATCACGCCCTGAGCCGAAGGCAGATGCTTAAGGACTGAGCCACGCAGTCGCCCCTAAAATAAAATTTCTACAAATAAAAACAGAATAAATTCATATGAGAGTATGCGATCCAAACTCTGCCATTTGAAATGTGTGATCTTGTGCAAGTCATTTTTATTTGTAAAATGGTGACAATATATTGTTCAGGACTTATTGTGAGTGGCAAACACGATATATATAAAACATTTAATTATTTAATAGTTTGTTGTCTAAAACTTTAGAATGAGTACTATTTAGTAGCTAAGAACATAACTCAGACTTGGGATCCTATTTTGGAGATATTTTACCCTACCAGATTTTTGTGAGTGTCTAATATACCAGCATTTATAAAATACACAGCATGTATGTAAAGAGTCTAATCCATCTCTATTAAAAAGTGAAGATAAAGGCAATCAAACATTTATTTTTTAATTTTGATAATAAGAGATGTAAGTTTTTTTTCACGTTGCATTTTTTAAATCTACATTTTATCATTTCCTCATTTCTTGCTTAGATTTTAAATCCCAAAATGCAAAATCTAGACTGAGTTACCTCACTAGAAGGTAAAATTACAAAAACTCAGTCTTGTTGCAGTAATTTCCTGAGGATTGTCAGGATATTTTCTGGAACGTGTTAGGTACCCAAACTATTATTTAAAAGGAATGAATTACTCTCTTTAATTCTGTAACATTAACCAGCTAAAACTTATTTCTTCTGTTTAGTCACTGGTCAAGCCCGGAGAGGACAGGGCTGCCATTGAACTGCATGTTCCCGCACGTGAACTACCAAGCTAAGGAGCTCTGCAGTATGATGACGCCCTCACCAAGTCACCAGAGCGGCAAAGAGAGCAAGGGTGGCGGGGAAGGGGGGGCGTGAATATGAATAAGTATTAATTGAGCATCTACTACATGATTTGATTAGAAGGTGGCGATGTATAGATGGATGGCCGTAAGAAACATCATATCTAGGGGCACCTGGGTGGCTCAGTCATTAAGCATCTGCCTTCGGCTCAGGGCATGATCCCGGTGTTCTGGGATCGAGCCCCACATCAGGGTCCTTCTCTGGGAGCCTGCTTCTTCCTCTCCCACTCCCCCTGTTTGTGTCGCTGGCTGTCTCTCTCTCTCTCTCTCTGTCAAAAAAATAAATAAAATCTAAAAAAAAAAGAAACATAATTTCTAATGATGAGACAGAATGAGAAACACACAGACACACATTGACAGAGGAACTGTAGGAGATGTTCCAAGAGTGTCTAATGAAGAGGATGGAGGATTGGTGGTTGTGGAAACTTCTGTGGCACTGCATTTGACTTGATATTGAAAAAAAAAGTAGTTATCTAAGTAGAGAAGGCTTTCAGGTAGGAGGGACTTCCGGGTATAAGAAGTAGCATGTTGGTATGCAGAGTACTTGAGAGAGGGTGACTAAGTAGTTCAGTGTGGCTAGTTTATTAGTAGTGGTACAAGTTTTAAAGTGCTTTATAAGCCATATAATAGCCACTGTTTAGTCTTCATAATTCAAGTGAATGGGGAATGCCTTAGACTGTTTGGGTTACTGTAACAAAAAACATGGCCTGAACAGCTTATAAACCACAAATAATTCTCACAGTTCAGGAGTCCAGGAAGTCCAGCATCTTGGTACTGTAGATTCAGTGTCTGGTGAGGGCCCACTTCCTCATAGATGGTACATACCTTTTCCCTGGGTCCTCACTCTGTGGAAGGGGCAGTGACCTCTCAAGGGCCCCTTTTGTAAGGGCACTAATCTTACTCATGAGGGCTCTGCCTTCATGATCTAATCGCATCCCAAAAACCCTGCCTCTTAATACCATCATTTTGGGGTTTAAGATTTCAACATATGAATTTGGTGGAAACACAAACATTCAGTTCACAGCAGAAGCTAGTGCAAGCTTTTACATAGAGGAGTGAATTTTTTTTTATATTGACGATAATTGCACCATGCATATAGGGGGGAAACCTCAATAAATACTCTTATTAGTAATAATGAAAGCCCTTTAGAAATTAATCAAAGAAGAAAATATATAACACAAAGCAAGTAACGAGACATGACATTCTTCTGTTTATTATTAAAATAGAGCCTCTCAGCCACAATTCTTTTCAGTGGTCTGTTATCAAAATAAAACGGCCAATGAAAAACAAAGACATTATTTAAAATGTATTGGTCGACATGAAGTTTACCTTATTATGTTTTGTAGGATCAAAATTCCCCCTTTTATGAATGATTTATTGTGTGTCAATATCCTATATTACTATGGTACATTAAGTTGTGTTGCAGAGAAGAAAATCACAAAAGGATGAGTCCCATAACTTGCAAGGCGGCAGAGTAGATATTATGAGATCTTACTTTATTTAGCTGCTGTTTTTATTAAATAGCAGAATTTCAATTAGATCAACTTCTTCATTATCTGTAGCAGCACATAAATATTTCTAAGAACGGTGACTTGGATGAGTACAAATGATAAGAGTAGGCTGTGCCTTACCCTGAGAACTGCAATTCAGAGTTTTGCTATTTGATTAAGAATTGTAATGACCTCTCTTATTTTTGCCCATCCATTTCTAAATATTTGTGACACTATCTTGATCCTGGTAAAACTAATGAAACATGATACAAATAACACTTTCTGCTGGATTATTTGAAAGTGAAGAAATGTTAATTGATAGCCAGAGCATATCAGTAGGCTTCACATAGTGGATTGAGGGTAACTGGAGATCTTCAACATCTGTCAATTTAGTGTCTTCTGGAATCTGCCCATCAGTATGGTCATGTAGTTTAGTACCCAAACCAGGACACTTGTGAAGTGAAAGGGGTGCAATTAATAATTATGTCAAGGCAATAGATTTATACTGAAACTGCTCTAGGTAAATGAGGGTATATGGTCACCCTACCAATAGCATTTGTTTCTGTTCCTTTTAATATCTAAAGATTCGCATAAATAAGAAAGGATTTTGCTGAAGACAGATATGTCTGTGGCATTTTAAATAATCATTGGCACATATAAAACTATCCAGTCATCAACATAGAAACAATTATAAATGCTTAATGTTTGACAAATTTCTATCATCTTGGTTTTCTCTATCTCAACATTGGTAAAAGTTGACCTCTACCTTAGAAATGATTGTTTCCTTAGAAACCCCGTGTTTAATATCAAAGTCTATAGTTCTTCTTTGAAAAGATCCCCACCCCTTCTGCCATGAGAGCTAAAGCTCCTGGTGCTGCCTCTCTTGTCAAAAAAATTCCATGAGAAGCAAAGTGAATACTCTTCTCCACTTGGAACCTGTTCTTTTTCAGCATGATCCTCAGGTCCTTCCTGGTTCCACCAGAGTCCTTGCTTAACTACCAATCAAAGCAACAACATCAACAACAACAACAACAACAACAACAACAACAACAACAACGAAAGGGCAACTTAGAAGGAAATCCAAGACCTGTCTTTGAAAAGAGAACTCACCTCCAACTGGAACACCCACGCCCTGAAAGCTGCCACAATCACCAGCCATCCTAAGGTCCAATCCTACCTGCTAACCTGTGAACCTCTTCAATATATCTAATCCTACTATGCTTTGCATGTAATGGGGATAAGGTTTCGGTAACTTAGTTTTGTTCTACAAAGGAAGGAGAGTGTATTCACAGATACACACTTGATTTCTTGTGGTCATAGGTGAGGATACTGAGCTTCAGTTTTTCTATCATCCTCTTTAAGAAAATGGAAATTTCACAAAGAAAGTCACAACAGAAAGTTAGATTCATAGTTTCTTTAATAGTGTATTGCAACTACCACAGAATGAGTTCAGTGGGCTTTTAAGAGCTTATCATTAAAGTCATAACTTTTAAAGGAGTTTCCAGGAAAAAAAAATTGTTTTGAGTTTCAAATGTTAAGGACATCACTCATTTTTAATTTAGTGCTATATTTTCTAAAGCTAATACAACATCCTGCAGTAGTCCATTCTGTTTGCTCCAGATTCATTCAGGTGTTTTTTGGTCATAGTAAATGTTAACGCCTAAAACATACCCAAATTATGCACTTTTTTAGTGACAATCAGAGTCATCCGTTGAAGCTTTGATTATATCCACATAGTAGTTGGGGTAGATATACTCTCTCTTTGTAAAACAATGGGGGGGGGCGGAATTTGTGTATGTGTGTGTGTGTGTGTGTACTATACACACTTAAAACTTTAGTCTTTCCTCACAGCTATGCTTCCATAGATATATATTTCACATAGATATCAATTGGAACATACTTCAGCGTTCAGCATTTTAGTTTCCAAATCTTCGGCTTATTTTTTTTTTAAGATTTTATTTATTTGACAGAGAGAGAGACAGCCAGTGAGAGAGGGAACACAAGCAGGGGGAGTGGGAGAGGAAGGAGCAGGCTCCCAGTGGAGGACCCTGATGTGGGGCTCGATCCCAGAACTCCGGGATCACGCCCTGAGCTGGAGGAAGATGCTTAACGACTGAGCCACCCAGGCGCCCCCTTCGGCTTATCTTTAACTACAATATGTTGGACTACCTGGTCCATGGATTGGGCCCCCAACCTTTAAGCCCTGTCAAGCTCCTAACTCTGTGTAGCCCCTAACAGCCCCTGCCATAAACATACCAGTCAGCCAATGACAATATCTGTGCCCAGACTTCTCTTCATCTTGGTTCTCAACTAAATCTGTATCCTTTTGATGCCTGTATTTTGATGTTGTTGAGTACTGTGCAAAGATTTGTTGAGGAAGACAAAAATCTCCATTTAGCTTTTATTTAGAACTGAAACTGAAAGATAAAATTTATAAACTTGAATAATTTGCATTATCTTTTTAAATCGCACACTTGTGATCTTTTCCTTATTTAAAACTTCAAACCTCATCTATGCTATCTTTATGATTTTTGCACTATCTTTTGTTAGATTAAAAAACAGAAGTATCATCTATGCTGCCTTCTCCCAGTGTATGCAAGGTCATGTTATACTCTAAAAATACAGAACTTAAGGACACTCTGTGGTCATTCAGATTTTTTTTAAAGCCCGGGTACATGCAGATGTGCATACTTTAGACTTGAGGAATATAGGATGCTTTATTAAATGATTGATTTCTCTCATTTCATTTCTTAAGTTCCTTATTAATCAAAAAGCTCAGCCTTTATACCTTTATTAAAATACACTGCATTATTTTCTCATACTTCTCTTTATTTGTCACCATACATTATGATATGAGTATGGATTTTGAATTTGTCTCCACAGTTCTGCCTTTAGAATAAAGTAATACATTTTATTTGTTAGAAGAAGAAAGTGCCTAAGATTTTTGACTGACTAATACAATTACTCTTGAGAGAAAAGCAAAGCAGAAACCTAGTTTATGTTGATGTTTGCCAGCATACCTAAAATGCCAACATGGAAGGAGCTCAGAAGAAAAATGCTAGAATCTTTCAGATGTTAAAGGGAAGTAGGATAACAAAAAGCACAAAAAAGACAGCAAAATCAATAGATGTGCTGATCTATTCACTTTTATTACTGAACTTTGGGGTTTTGAGCTGAATTTCAGCTATTTCACATGTCCCTTGATATAATGAAGGGATGATATAGACTTCAGTAAGTTATGGGGTTTATCTCATACATGTGAGCGCCTCATAACTTATTAGTGCCCGAAGCTATAATGAGTTATGTTACAGTTCTCATACAGAGCCTCCAAAACTTGTAACTCACCAAAACCTTGGGCAATTTCATTTATTTAATGCCTTTTTAGTATTGGAGTTCTAATCCAGAATTTGTTAATTTTTTTTTCATAGTTACTAGCTAGCGTCCCCCGTGGTATATTAAATTGAAAAGGTCATAAGTCCCTATATATTTTGCTGAAGTGAACACACTCTGCCACAACATCTAAAGAATAACATTTGGGGGTGGCACGCTAATACATCATGTCAAGCTGACATTTATATCATGAAGTTTACTGTTTTCTGGTGATATTGTTCATAATATAAGCCTTTGACTTGTTTGCAATCAGAAGTTGGTAGGATATAGTGTTCTGTTAAGCATCTCTGGTGGTGGTTTGCAATGAATATGTGACTGCTCTACAAATTTTCAGAGATGTTTTGCCCTTTCATTTTGGTAGGAGTATAGAGAAGATGATAAAATGCTCTATTCATCAAATGTTGTTTCTGTGGGAGTATCTTCAAATTTTCCTGGATTCTCTTTTCAGGTGGCCAGATGTGTATATATGTGGTTCATCATTCTGAACAATAGCCCTGTAGAAAATTGCATTTGTTGTAACTGATTCCAAAAACAAAGTTCTATTAAAAAATGTTTTTTTAACATAATAAAACAAGATTGCTTTTGGTTGATTTTGCCTCTCCACTGTATTATGGCTTTTAGTGAGCTTTGTTGTAGGATGCAAGACAAAAAATAACGGAGGCATGTTTTTAAAAAAATGGAGAAATTCGCTAAGTGCCAAAATGTATTTCTCTTGGAAAAGAAATATAGAGTTATTTTACGAAGAACTGATATCATTTCATGAATAAAAGTGTTCTTGAAAGAAATCAGCCTTGTGTTACTTACAGCCCTGTAATGAAAGTTACATTTAAGACCTACAAACAGTAAGTCCTTGATTAAATATGGCTACTGTTTTTTGTTTTCGTTTTCTTTTTGATTTTGTTTTGTTTTGTTTTGTTTTTTTTAGCTAATGTGACAGTTTTACTTGTTAAGGCACAGTTTACCATTATCATCATTCTCCCACACAGAACCTGCCTTTCATTTCCAAGAGGCCTCCAGACAGAGGTGCTCCTAGTCTGCTCTCAGCATTCCAGTTGGCTCAGGTCAGCCCACTTCCAGTGTTTCCATCCTCAATACAGTCCCAGGAAGGTGGGACTTACATTATATTCATGCAAAAACTAAGTTGGCTAGGCAATGCCCTGGACTCCTAAAGGAGCCCTGCACAGGTTACGTGTCTCTGCTCTTGTACAGCTACTCTTCTTTTTCCTACTGTTAATGGTTACCTGTCCGAAGGAGCCTACACAAGATACTCGCTATAATATGTATTGAAATGACTACCTGACCCCTCTCCCCCACCCCATGTAGATTTAACAAATACAAACCATTGATACATGAAACTTGAAAAAATATAATTAAAAAAGTCTGTCTGACTGGGAACAATATAACATAGTCTATTTCAAAGTCAAAAGTAATTATTATTGGATCCTCTCCTTTACTGGAATATCTATACAACTTCTCTCTATTCTTGAGAGTAATTGAGAGATGATGGCATCTATATCTTACTTTTTTAAAAGCACTTACATTTGCTAATTCCAAAAGCAAAAGTCCATTAAAAAAAAAGACCTAATTAAAATAAAGTAGTTGAAATCCCTGGAGAAAACTAGTTTTTCCCCTAAGAGCTCAGCTGCAATCAAGAAAAGCAGATAAACATTCATGTCATAGAACTTGACAGACCTAAAATTGATTCCTTTAAAAGTTAAAGAATTTTTATAATGGGTAGTATATTTGTAAGTAAACTGAAGAAAATGAGTATATCATTTTCCTTATAATAGGTGTTTTCCGTCTCATCACAATTTTGTTTTCAATTTTATGTTTGTTTCTAAATTTTGGTCAATGTATATTAAGGAGTAATTCTTTGCATTATAAACGCAATATAAAACTAATTTAATGAGATGCTGACAAGCCCAAAAGAGAGATACAGGGAAACATTATAAAGGCAAATGAACAAGGACACTCTCCAGTAAATGCTAAGAACCCAACTGCAAGGGAAATGAGTTGTTTCCACAATAAAGTGGCAAGCTTTTTGATTTGTATTTTCTTGTCTGCATTGTCCTTTTGCCACTTAAACAAAAACCTGTAGACCCCTGGATACTGACTGGAGCCAACATTTTGTTTCTTGATTTTTAAAGAAAAAAATCAAGACAATGTTTGTTTTAGAAATAAAACAGAGTATACCTTCCCCTGAAAGTGTATCTGAGTACAAATTCATTTACTTAAATCATTTTCAAAGTCCACATAAATTGTGAATGTAGAGAGAGACCATTGATATGTGGATAAACTAAGAGTGCTAGGCACAAAGAATCTTTAGAATGGAAAGTAGAGAAATTAATATCAGTTATTAAAAGATCCAGTTCTTAGATTATGTGAACAATTAAGTCTTGTTTTCAAAGAGTATCTCAGTCTAATATGGAATATTAGCTATAGAAATTACATAAAAAGTGCATAAAACAACATATAAATGGGAACAATTTATAAAATAATTTTTAAAAAGATTATAAAGCAAAGTTATTATAATTCTGGAATTGAAAATGGTTAAAACCTGGGATATTAAAACTAGAAAAGAGGCCCAAAGAGGTTAATGTAACTTGGTCAAGGTAATAGGATCTGTGAATAGCAGCAGTGAGATTAGATCTGTGTTACGTTCTGTGATTTTTGTGTCTTACCATTGTATAAAAAAGGTCTTACTTCTTATACTGTTAGTCAACAAAAACATTTAATGTTTTATATTTATAGCTTAAATGTCACTAATTGAAATGTAATAGGTAAGCTGTGTGTTTGTGTAAAAAATCATCAGGGAATGTATTAAATAGTACATCTACATGTGTCTCACTTCTCCAACCTTTAAGAATGATCATTGTACCAGTGTAAACCTAATTATGTATTATTGTTCTTATAGGTACCCAAAGCTAAGGTTTTTCCCTGGGATAAATTTTTTAAGTCGCTTTAAGACTCTAGCTGGGATACAGATTAATTACTGTATTCTTGATGAATATATCATGCCAATTCTTACAATTACCTTGTATTTCCATATACTTTGTTTCCGTAGTGGTCTTATTTAGAGAGCTTGATACTCCTGACAAAAATAAAACAAAACAAAACAAAACAAAAAAAAAACATTTGGGAAAACACATCCATTCCTATATACGAATCTTTGTTGCCATGTCTCACAACTGTACTGAAGAAGTGGTTATCTTCCTCAACCACCCTGTTTCACCAAGAAGCTGTCCCAGCTATTTAAAATAATTTAGATTTGCAGAGAGGATAATTAAATAGAGGGCTCTAGAAGAATGCTGGGACTTCTATGATACTCCTTCTGGCTGCTAGCAAAGATACCATAAATGAGAGAAATGTATTTATTTCAAACCTAGAGACTAGTAGTTTGAGATCAGGGTGCCAGCATGGTGCAGTGAGAGCTCTCTGTCAATTTGGAAACTTCTGGTATCCTCTCATAACAGAAAGGACAGCTTAGCTCTCTGGGATCTCTTTTATAAGAGCACTAATTCCATTCATGTGGGTGGAAGCTCATGACCTCAGTACCTCCCAAAGTCCTCGCCTCTGGGTACCATCACGTTGGCCATTAGGTATCAACATTTGAATTTGGGGGCAGGGGTTGGGAGGAAACACAAACATTCAGTCCATAGAAGCCTTTAAAGAATGGAGATCTTCAAAAAATGAATCTCTTCATGGTCTCTTCATCTCACATATATGCATATATATTTTTTTCCATACGTGTGTGTGTGTGTGTGTGTGTGTATATATATATATATGGAATATATATGTATGTGTATATATGTGTGTGTGTGTGTGTAGATATATACACACCCATATATATGGAAAAATAGTGGTAGATATTTTGTCTTGTTTTTTAATAGGCTTCATTTTTTAGAACACTTGTAGATTCACAGCAAAAATTAGAGGAAGGTAGAGATTTCCCATGTACCTTTAGTTCCCACATATACATAGCCTCCCTTATTATCAACACACCCCTGACCCAGGGTGGTACATTAGTTATAATTAATGAACTTACACTGACACAGCATAATCATCCAAAGTCCATGGTTTACAATAGGGTTTGCTTTCAGTGTTGTATGTTTGGTGGGGTTGGACAAATATATAAAAACATGCATCAACCATTACATTGTCATACAGAGTAGTTTCACTGCCCTAAAAATTCTCTGCTCTGCCTCTTCATCCCCCTCCCATTTAACTTCTGGCAACCACTAATCTTTTTACTGACTCCATAGTTTTGCCTTTTTCAGACTGTCCTATAGTTGAAATCAAGCCTTTTCGTATTGGCTTCTTTCATTTTGTAATATTCATTTAAGTTTCTACCATGTCTTTTCTCAGCTTAATACCTCATTTATTTTCAGTGCTGAGTAACATTTCATTGTCTGGATGCACCACAATTTGTCCATTTACCTGCATCTTGGTTGCTTCCAAGTTTAGGCATTTATGAATAAAAGTGTTATGCCATGGATAGTTCTGTGTTTGTGTGAACATAAGTTTTCAACCCCTTTGGTTAAATACCAGAAAACATGATTGCTAGACTGTGTTGTTAGAATATGTTTAGTTTTGAAAGAAATTGTCAAACTGGCTTCCAAAGTGCTGTACTGTTTTGCATTCCCACAGCAATGAGTGAATTTCTGTTACTCCACTTCCTTGCCAACATTTAGTGGTTTTGGTGTTCTAGATTTTGGTCATTCTAATAAGTGTACAGTGCTAGCTTGTTTTAATTTGCATTTTCCCAATCACCTGTGATGTGTAGAATCTTCTCATATGCTTACTTGCTATGTGCACATTTTCTTTGATGAGGTGTCTGTTAAGGTCTTTTTTTTCATTTTTAAATCAGGTTGTTTTCTTATTGTTTTAAGAGTTCTTTGTATATTTTGTATAGGAGTCCTTATCAAATATATCTCTTGTAAACATTTTTTCTAAGATTGTGGCATATTTTTATTCCATTCACAGAGCAGAAATTTTTAATTTTAATGAAGTCCAGCCTATCAGTTATTTATTTTATGGATCATGCCTTTGGTGTTGTATCAAAATTCATTGCCAAACTCAAAGTCATCTAGATTTTCTCAGCTGTTATCTTCTAGGAGTTTTATACAGTTTTGTGTTTTATAATTAAATTTGTGACCCATTTTGAGTTAATTTTTATGAAAAGTCTGTGTCTAGATTTATTTTGTAAACATGTTTCTAAATTCATTCTTTTCTTTTCTTTCTTTCTTTCTTTCTTTCTTTCTTTCTTTCTTTCTTTCTCTTTCTTTTTCTTTTCTTTTCTTTTCTTTTCTTTTCTTTTCTTTTCTTTTCTTTTCTTTTCTTTCTTTTCTTTTCTTTTTTGACATACAATTATTCCAGCACCATTTGTTGAAAAAACTATCTTATCTCTGTCTTATTGCCTTTACTCCTTTGTCAAAGGTCAGTTGACTGTACTTAGGAGGGTCTAATACTGGGGTATCTATTCTGTCTTATTGATCTATTTGCTCTTCTTTCACCAATACCACACCACTGATTACGGTGGCTTTATAAAAAGAAGACATCAAGTTGAGTAGTCCTTCAACTCTGTTCTCCCTCAATATTGTGTTAGCTATCCTGGGTCTTTTGCCTCTCTATGTAAAGTTTAGAATCCGTTTGTTAATATGCACAAAATAATTTTTTGCATTATGATGGAGATTGTTGTGAGTCTATAGCTCAAATTGGGACAAACTGACATCTTGATACTACTGAGTCTTCCTGTCCATGAGCATGAACTTTCCATTTATTTAGTTATTCTTTGATTATTACTTTCATCAGAGTATTATAGTTCCTTCATGTAGCTCTGGTACATATTTTGTTTAATTTATAGCTAAGTATTTCATTTTTGAGGTGGATAATGTAAATTATACTGTTTTTGATTTCAGATGGTACAGTTCATTCCTAGTACATAGAGATGCAGTTGACTTTCATATATTAACCTTGTATCTTGCAACCTTGCTGTAATTGCGAATTTGTTTCAGAAGTATTTTTGTTGTTGATTCTTTCAGATTTTCTACATAAGCAATCATGTCATCTGTGAACGGTTTTATGTCTTCTTTTCCAATCTGTATACTTCTCCTTTTTTTTTTTTTTACTGCATTAGCTGGGATTTCAAGTATAATATTGAAAAGATGTGGTGGAAGCGGGAAATCTTTACTCCTGATTTTAGTAGGACATCTCTCTGAGTTTCTCAGCAAGTACAGATGGTCCCCAACTTACACTGATTGGACTCACACACCTTACAATGGTGTGAAAGCCAACGCACATTCAGTAGAAACTGTACTTCAGATTTGATTTTTGATCTTTTCCTTGGCCAGCAGTATGTGGTAACATACTCTCTTGTAATGCTGAGCAGTGACAACTCCCTGTCAGCTACATGATCATGAGGGTAAACAGCCAGTACACTCATAGTCATTCTGTTTTTTCACTTTCAGTATCCTATACATTACACGAGGTATTTAACATTTTATACTAGGTTTGGTGTTAGATGATTTTGCCCAACTGAAGATAAATGTAAACATAGGATAAGCTATGATATTTGATAGTTTAGGGATAGTAATTGCATTTTCAACTTATAATATGTTTAATTTATGAGGGTTTATTAGGCTGTAACCCCACTGTAAGTCAGGGAGGGATCTTCATGACCTAAGCAATAGGTTTTTTGTAGATATCTTTATCAAATTAGGGACATTCTTTCCTATTCTGCTAGATTATTCATAGTTTCTACTCATGAATGGATGTTCATCAAACGCTCTTCCTGCATTTATGATATGATCATGTGATTTTTCTTCTTTTGCCTATTGATGAGATAGATAATATTAATTGATTTTTTGAATGTTGAATCAGCCTTGCATACATGAGAAAAATCCACCTTGGTTGTGGTGGTGGTAGGTGTTTTCAAAAGCAGATAATAAACTCAGAACCTCTTTTCCCGTTTGTGTGACAAGTAAGGAAAAAGCTATTGCTGTCTGTCAGTAATGTGCACATGCACACACAAGGAAGGAGAAGGAGAGGGAGGAAAGAAAGAAGGGAGAGAAACAGAGAAACAGAGCTTGGAAACAGGATTCAAAAATTCTTCTATGAAATCATATTGACTATGAATGCATTTTTGAGAAAATTGTATAATGGTCAGGACCATCTAGTTTCAAATCTTATTTCAAGCACTTATTGTCTGACCTTGCTCAAACCTCTTTGCCTCTTTGTCTTTGTTTTCTCATCTATAATAGGAATGATGATGAAAATTATAGTGTCTTCTTCCTAAATTCGCTATAATAAGATAGTTAATTAATAAGTGAAGGACCTAAGAAAGCACCTAGCATTAGTCATTCACATTTAGTATCTATGCTTACAGATAAAGCAATCAATAATAGGGCATTCAGTTTTCTCAAGATATTTATGAATTACGAATGGAATATGTATGAGAAGTGACAAACAGCAACAAGCCTCTGGTCAAGGCCTAAATTTTTTCATTCTTTGTGGTACTAAAGTTATCTAAGTCAGGAACTTCACAAGTATCTTTCAGTCTGTTATTTTCACTCATATTTGATTGGCTTTCCCAAGGTATATTCCAATTGTATTTGATTTGGGTTTACTCTGAAAATTCGCACCTTTTGAATAGATTATCTCAAAAAGAAGCATGCTTATTGGCAAGTAAATTGATTTCCAAATATGTACAGGAAGGTATACATGGGTGTTTTAAAAGACATTAATTACAAATACTTGGAAGAGAACCCTTTTTTCACCTATTAAATAGTAGAGATAAAAGTGTTCCATTAATATATCCAGCCTAGCAATAAAAAGTTTGTTGTCGATGGTTTTCTATAGAACTGCCATGTTTGTTAGGTCAGTACCGAAATGATGCCTTGTACAGCAGAATTTTGAGTCAACTGAGTCACATACCTCCTCACAGCAGCCTTCAAATGGGTGACTTTTTGTGGGAGATGAGCCCTTGGGTGAATGACTGGTTCGAAACTTTGTGTAGAGCTGTAAGTCAAGTAATTTGTAATCAGGTAAACCGTGCCTCTTTTGTTTCAATGAAGGCCTGTATTCTGTTTCTTTTTACACCATCTGTCTTTTTATCTACTTTATACAGTAGCTGTACTGTAAACTCTGTGTGGCGCCACATATAAGCGCTTATAAATCAGTTAATGCATATGTATCTCACAAAAGAATATTCTTACATTATTCACGTCAACAAGTTTTAGATAATTTTAAAAATACTGTTGATGAAAAAGGCTGTTCTTTTGGTGTTTACTCCCCCCACCCATCATAAGATGGAAAAATTAACCAAAACCCACCAATTGGTACATCAGAACTATTGAGGCTGTGGTAACACATTTAGCAATAGCTTTTGTTCCCCTATTCGGCTCGTGAACGAGATGAGCTATCTATGAACTGTCAACCTGCTTTAAAAAGGACACTGTATACAATGCCATTTCATTCTAACCCATAGCTTAATGTGTCAGCAAGCACTTTGATCTTTATTGTTTCACATGTTTAAGTTTAGCTACACTTTGCCAGGGGAGGGGGGTTGCATTTATTTTTCCAGGAAAAATATTTTCTGAGTCATAATTTACTCTAATCGTAAGGAATGAGTAGATTAGAAATTTGGATGCCCTGCTTTGCTGAAGTTTTTTTTTTTTTTTTCCATTCTTGAGACTGGTATAACTTGGTTCTTTGTTTTTTGAAGGTCAGGTGACAATTACACTAACTATAAACATTCATTCTATTTCACTGCTAAGTGATTTCTACTTTAAATTGCTTCTAAATCTTTTCTTGCCCACCTTAAATCCAATATTTATTTTAACCTTGAGCTGCCTAAGACCTTTAATAGGAAGCTTCAAAGCATTTTAAAAATCGTATCCTTTTTAAATCTTTCTCATTTGAATGCAAGTGCCTTGAAAGCTCAAACAGTGTTGGTTGTTCTTATTGAAGTTTATAATGCTTTAGATATTCAAATCAGCTCTATGTCTTCCATTTGTTATGCAAATCTTTAAACTTTATATACTGCATGGTTTATCTACATTAATACAGCTTTCACTAACAGGTCTTACCAGAGCAGACATATACTCCAAAGGTGCACATTTTTAGTGTCTTGAATTACCATAAAATCATAAAAATAGTGTGTATTGCTTTACTCTAATCAGACTCAGTTTTATGTGGTTGTTGAAAGCCCTTTTACATTCCATTCTGTGTCTGGAGGTCTGTGTATAAAACTGATTCAGAAAAAGCAAAGTGAAGACACCTGCTGGCTTATAGCACAAATACTAAAATATCTTAGAGCCTGCTGAAAGGAGAATTGGAACAATATGTCATTACTGAAGGCTCACTTGCAAGTTCTAATGTATTATAATGAAAACAGTATGACAAACCTAATGAGACAGTGAAGATTTGGGTAATTGTTCCTACAATGTATGGTAACTTTTCCAGCCTTTATTGGCAAACATAAAACCTAATGAGATTTTATTAATTTAAATGCAGTACATCTGCAAAACATTTCCTTTCTTGCATTCTCCTCTGATAGTCTTCCTTTCCTCATGGACTTGATCCTTTTAAGTTAATTGTTCTGTATAGTACACTCTCCAAACAAAACACTTGACATAAATTTGAATCAAACTTTTTTCCATTTATTTTTGTATACCTTGTCCTGAAGCATAACATTACATACAAGCTTGTGAAGACAGTAAGTACAACATTGAATGTATAGCATAATAATTGAGTTTATAATAAAAAAATATTTTGCTGGACTCTTTTGAGTGTCCTTTAAAAGCTCTAGAAATGTCATTATTTTCTTAATTTGTGAAGGGAAGAAATCAATTTCCTGTTACTTTCAGCCATATGTTTTAAATTGTCAAAAGACAAAAAATGAACGGGCAGTACTATTCTGCCCATGGACTTGCCTCTCACTCAACCAGTCACTATTAGTTAATTGTTTAACTCTGAAATATGATCGAGAGTCTCAGTCTACTTCCATGAGGTCTAAATTTAAATTTTCTACATGTCTTTACATATGCAGCACATATATGCTTCTGTTTAAAAATGAAAATGTTTTCATCACAGATGGATTTTTAAAATAACACTGTTTTAGGCATGAAAAAAACATGAAGAGAATGCTAATTTGCTACTTTTAACCTTTATTTCTTGTCTGTTTTGAGCTTAATTCACTTTGCTCTTTTTCAAGCTACAGGGTCGCAAACACACGATAGGTGAAATCTTGGAATCTTGATTTTGCAGTGTTAGGTGAAAGAACATTTCTTGATGAAGGCACCAGTAACACATTGCCAGCTCATGGTAGAGAAAGCAATAGAGCTGTCAGAAAGTTCAAAAATTATATTGTCTCTGCCAGAATAACTGGAAAGAGATCATATTCACTTTCCTCCTGAGTTTTGCAGGTCATTTTGGATTTACAGTACAGCATTTTATTACAGTTTGAAAACTTTATAAAAAGCTTAGTTGTCTAGTTCATTGTTATCAAATGCTTTTCCATGCAAACAGATACAGTTGGATTAAAAATACATTTAACTATTTCTGTGTGATTTTTCTAAGTTCTCATTATAAAAGAATGATTGAAGCACAGAGGGCTATTCTTTATATTTTAGACTTTGTGTGAACACATATTTCATATTATAAATGGGATAGAGTTTGTAAAATAACCTTCAAGATTGAAGTGGTAAATAATTTTATAATGACATTTCAAAGGTTTCCATTAAAAAAAAAAAGCTGTATTTACCCTAAATGTCAAATATTTGGGTAATGAGTTTAGAGCAACATGGTCTTAAATTTACCATATGTTCTATAAATATTGCTTGTTTTCTGTCTCTTCCAAAATGTGTATGTCGCTTGGGGGAAGCATTTTCTATAAGGAATTACAAAACATCTTCCACCATAGAAGAAAATGTAAGCATATTGTTCTCTCACTCGTTGATTTTGTGAGAGGCTATTACGCAATTAATTAGTGAACTGTTTAGGTAAGTATATGATTTTATTAATGCAACTTAGAATATTTTGATATAGCATGATCTGATGGTTTCCTTTGTCCTGTTACATTTCAGAGAGGTATATTTTTACTATAAAAGACAACAAAGAAAAATACAATCGAATGGCCTAATATCCATGAATTTCTTTTGCCAACCATATTTTTATTATTGAAATTTTCTGATCGTATTATGATTAAAGAATGAGATCTCTGGGTCATTACTCTAAACTTTGTTTTATATTGCTATCTGTTGATACTTTAAGCATGCCCTGTACACATCACTGTCTCCCATTTAATCTTGGCTAGTCTCCTCAAAAAGCACAGGTATAATGAGAACAGGCACATAAAATGTGTAATCCCAAAATTGTGAAAGTAATAAAATATGCAGATTCAAAATTTGCATATTCCTATTGTTTAATTGCTTTATAACAAAAAAATTGGTTTTAATTCTTACTTTATGTTACCAATTTGTATAGATTTTTGAATGATTTCGCAATCAAATATTCAGTGTAAATCTCTGTCTCTCTCTCTCTCACACACATATATGCATTCACTCTGAATACACTTTAGTTGGATCATTTGGTTCTTTGGTGATAACAGTTAAAGTGAGTCTGTGAAATAATCCCTGAGTTAATCATTTCCACTAATTTATTTAATCAGAGACAGTGATCCTTCTACTACAAACCAAAATATAATGAATATACAGTAAGAATTACCATTTTTTTTAGCACTGCCTTCTTTTTCCCCATTTGGACCTTTTCAGGAGCTTAGGCTCAACTTTCATATGTATATATCATAATCTGCATTTTTGGGGCAATGGGAAAATAAGCTTTTTAGTCAGACTGATCTTGATACAAATCCTGTATGCCACTTACTAGCTATGGAAATTTTGGTGAGTTTTTAATTGTTTTTCATCTCTAGTTTGCCTATCTATAAAATGGAGATAGTTATTAATGCTTTGGAAAATAATTGAGACTGTTATGTGAAATAATGTATGGGACATGCTGACCTCAAACCATGGCACATAATAGAACCTAAGTAAATGCTGCTCCCTCCTTTATTTTAAACATTTTTTTCTGATTTAATCACAACTTTAATTGTAGGTTAATACAACTTAATTTCCTTCTCTTTCCATGAATGTAGAAATGGATATAGTGACCATGTGCCACTTCCTTACTAGTTTCAACAACCCATCCTCTCTATACACCGAATAAAATGTATTTAATAAAATTTTATTTGGCTTGTTATGAAAAGAACACTTATAAATTCAGAAAAAGCTCCTTTATTTTCATTCTCATTCTCCAACTGTCATGCAGTTCTTGTTTTTGCTTTTCTTCCTAGAGACAAAGCTGCAATGCTAAAATTTACAATTGTGAAGCATTGTCTTTGGGGTGGGAGGTGGGAGTTGGCAATGGAGGAGGTTGCCATGAACAAAATAAATATCCTGCCTAGCTGCATTTTTATTGGAAATGGTATGGTTACCATATTTCTCTAAGGAGAGAGGATTTTACATTTTGGAAACTGACTTAAAAAAATATTCCTAGGGTAAGAGTGGAGGAAGCAGTAAAGGCAGTAAGAGAGCATATTGTCGGTAGAAAATTTCAAAATAATAATAATACTGACCAAATGTCCTCTGCATTTTATCATAACTATACTCTAGTGATTGTAAACAGTTCCAGTGATAAAATTCCTCATTCTGGCTAGGCCTCACCCACAAAGCCACTTAATTAGGGATGGTTCCAATTCTATCATCTCAAAATGTGGATGTGAAAAGTATTTTTCTGACCTATATTTAAAACAGTAAGAGTAGTCAGTGACCTATACTGTTACTGGTGCACAAGTTAGGTGACCTTAACCAAAAATTTACTTTGGTCGATGCAGCATACTTCATAATGAAAAATAGCATGTAAGATCTTTCCAAAGAATCCTGTGGATCATACTCAATACAAAATTAGGTAGCTTTGTTTTCCCTGGGTACATAGTTTAGGTTCAATTTTTGCTAACATTTATGTCCTTGAGAGCAGAGTGGGGATTACTAGTTTTATGCTTAACAAAAATAAACTACCTCTCTTAATAACAACTGATCACATGGTTCAAGGAAGACTTCACAAAAAGCGTGGGAAGAGAACTTGATTTTTTGTCCATTTACTATGAGACATCATTTCTAATTCATATGCCATTTTATAGTAGTTGAAAAATGTGTAATAAATTCATAGATTAAATACCACTCCAACTAAGAATAATCAATCAAAAATGACAGCTGATTGATTTCTTTTGTAAATGAGAATATACTTATTGTTTAATTGATTTCAATATGCTCAAAAGGTGATTTGAAAGTCATATATTCAAAAGAATATTGCTGCTGTTTTAGTGAAAATTTTAGAAGTTCAAAAAAGTGACTCATTGACTGACTTAAGATCTTTTTTCCCTGTCAAGACAAGGAAATTTATGACCTAGTCAGTCATTTTGAATTCACTGTGAATGTAGATAATAGAAAAAAAATTAGACTTATAAAGAAGTCTCAGTTCTTAATTTTATCACAGTTTCTTCCCAGTTACTTTGGAGTTTGAATCAAACTATTTATTTTGAAATAAATGTAGAATGCCTCCTGTATCATGTAGAAAAATTAAGATCTCCCTTGAGTGCTATGATTATAGAACCTAGGTACCATAACAGGCAAGAAACAGATGGCTCCACAATACAGGAACATTTTAAAATAAACATTAATACAAGTTAGAATAAAATTCTTATTAAGAATGCAGTTTTAATCATGTTAACTGTTGTTGACTTTGCTCCGTAAAACTATTTCACAGATCCTAGAAAGGGAAAAAACCAATTAGTACAGAATATGATGAATGTATGGCATTAGCTATATTATTTACGATAAAGATGTCTCCCAGAAAAAAAAAAAAAGAGTTGTATTTTGGTTTCATAAGACATGGTCTATAAATATTTTTAATTGCTTTCATAATATTTGAGTAGGCTTATTACATGTGTCTACTCATTTTCTCATCCTAAAATATGTTTGTTAGTTTATATGGTAACCTACCACATAAGGAATTCTTTTCTTTGGCTTGGTAATCTTAAGTGTTTAATTGACTATATAAAAATGTAGGTCATTTGTATATTGAACTAAGCAAAGGCATAATGGTTAAAGATACATTTTTAAAAAGCCAGCTTCAGTGTCTTCGAAAACATATTTCCCTGCTAATGACACGCTACACATATAGATAAAAATTGCATTAAATATATTTCTTACTCTGATCGAGATTTAAGGTTGGTGATGATGATGTACATGTTTTGTTTTTACAGGGTTTGATTTTCACAAATGACTGACTTTAGTTAGGTCTTTTTAACATAGAGTTATAGGACAGATAGGCATACTCCTTGTACCTGATCTCCTATAGATTCAGGAGAAACACAGGAGCGTGGCATGTTAGAATATAGTGAAAAGAAAATGGACTGTGGCATTAGACATGGTTTGAAAATCTAGCTTCTACATTTGCCTCTGTATATACTTTGGCATTGTTACTTATCAGCTCTATGCCTATTACTCCAAAAGCCAAAGGGGCTAATTATGTATTTTGCACCCAATTTTGTGAGGAGTAAATAAGTTATAATACATTATTTGTTTGATGTGTGTTTAGCATTTCAAGTAATATTAGTTCCTTCTTCCCTTTTCTATTTTCTAGCATAAAGTTATAATATGATTTTTTTCAACTCTACGAAATAAACATGTAATTTATAATCTTGAAGGTCATGCTTTCCTTCTTGGTTCTATACCCATCTTTCCCCACATCTTCACTCCTTTAAATTTTGTCTATTACATGATAATTTTCTGAGCTATTCCTATGAGTTGTGGCTCAGAGCTTTGCCTGAGTCCCATGTTCTGATATTTAGTGCAATTCTTTTCCCACACATTAAACATAGAATTTTAGGATATGAAAAGATTTTAAATAAGAGAAAATGTGAGCTCCTTTGTTGTGGGAAACAAGATTGACTGAAGTGATTTGCCTAAAATGCAACTAGCAAGGGGCAGATTTTAAATTCAAATAAGTGCTGATTTTTTTATACCATTGTTTCATATCATAGGTGTCTTTAATATAATTTTTTTGAGTTGTGTGCCAAAGTAAGAGAGAATCACACTGAGAAAATTTAAAAGTCATTTAAGCTTTTGGATTTTAAGTTACATAGAATAGTGGTCTACCTGGTAGCAATCCCAGCTATCATTTAAATAACAGTCTAAAGGTGACAGATCTGATATAAACAGATGATTTGGCCTTGAAAAAAAATTTGGTGAAATCATAATATTTCAGGATTTCACTGATGTTCTTCCTAGTGTTTCTTACCCTCCTTTAAGGGCAATATTCATTGCTTTATCAGTTTAATATAAACAGGAATGTTTTTTGTTACAAAACTGACTCATGATCACTAAATTAAAAAATAAATGCATGAACACATACAGTTGAATCATTCATCCTACATGTATTTCCCAACTGAAAATTGAACTTAGGGTATGAAACTTACTTTTTCATACCACCAAATATGAGTAAACAAGATGCTGTTTAGTGTCTATATAATAGTTCATTTCATGAATACATTATTATATATACATAAATTATACATATGTAACAATTGTATATATCCTGTATAATTATATATGTAGCAATTTTTATTTTAGAGTTTGGTTGTTTTTAGAGTTTTTCCATCATAAATTAAAGACCACATTTCTAAACATATGTGATTTTATCCCTATGGTAAATGATTGAAAGAAAAATTTCCATGTCACAGTTAATGACAGTTTTTCATGCATTGGGTAAATATAGTCAACTCACATCCTAAATGATTATATCAATTTATATTTTTTGTTCAGTTAATTTATTTCTTTGATGTTATTTATTTCCCTATTGCTACCTGCAGTTGGAAGACAATAGTTATGCCTAAATTGTGTTTAATAGCTTTGTCCTGTTTACAAAGGAAAATTACAGAACATTGTGGAAGGAAGTAGTATGGTAGAAATTAGACAACCGGGCATTAAGTATTGCTTCTGTTCCTTGATAGGTATTTTTCTTTTCTGAGTATCAAAGTGAGGGCTAAAGTTCTTATTCTTCAGTCTCTAAGATAGTTGCATTGTCACAGTTAGGTACCTGGGTTTTTGGGAGAAGATACTGAAATTAAAAAGGAAGCCCATCCCTTCACAGAGAGTCGGGAAATCTCTGAAAGAATATATGTGGATGAACATGAGGAATTGTTTTATTACGTGCTTCATTAGCTTTTTGTTACTATTTAGAGTAGTAATAGATGATGTACGTCACCTATTAAATTGTTAGGACTGTATGATGGAAAATTCTAACCATTCAAATATATACTCACAAAAATGAACAGTTAATTTTCTATGTCTTATCAAGTAATAATTAAATATTTGACTTACAGCCACAGCATAAACAAACAAATAAATAAATAAAACCCAATGGTGTATAAAACCATTTTTCCAAATTGATAATGTCTGTCCTTACGATCAGAGCCAGGATCCCTGTTCACATATGCCAATTGATGGCTTGCTAGTATTTCTCACTCTGACAGTTTAACAACGTACCAGTAGATTTCCTAACAGAACACACTAAGAAAGGTTAGTGATTGTGTATTTAAAATCAGAATAGGGGCTCCTAGGTAGCTCAGTTGAGCATCCTGACTCTTGGTTTTGGCTCAGTTGATGATCTCAGGGTCATGAGATTGAGCTCTGTGTCAGGTGCCAGGCTCAGCGGGGAGTCTGCTTGAGTTTCTTCCTCTCCCTCTACCCCTCTCCCCACCTTGTGCTTGCGCTCTCTCTCTCTTTCTCTTAAGTAAATAAATGAATCTTCAAAAAGATAAAATAGAAAGTAAAATGTTTAATGTCAGCCTCATATATACTTTTCACTGAATTATACAGTCTGACTCCAAATCTATATTAAGCTATCCAAATAAATGTACTTTGGTCACTTGGGCTATTATTTTTTGTCTAAGGTCTTTTTCAGGCTTACGTTTCCAAGCATGTTATTATTTGTATAATGAGAAGTACATAGAATCTGAGTCATAGAAAAATTGATAGATGAACAGCCTTAATGTTTGGTCCACAGTCAGTTCTACGAGACTGCCATCTGTGTGAAAATTAGCTACAGTTAGTTGATGCCTGAAAAGAATCCATTTTGTTTTTAGTCAACTCAGATGATTATAAAATTCTTTTATATATTGAAAAAACTAAGTCTACTTTTTAACTCTTTCCTATCTACCCAATTTTCTCACTTTTAGTTAATACACATGTAATTGGCCTCCATCTTTCATAGTCCACCTTTTCAAATCTAAGAAGACAGCTTATTTTATGAACCAAGAGTTGGCTCCAGGCCAACCCTTAGCTTTTGATTTAAATATCTCTAATTCTTCAGTAGTTTTGAAATGTTAAGGTTTTCAGGGCTTCTTTTATTCTATTTTTGGTTTTTTTTTTTCTGTAGTAAGTAAACCTTTATCACATAGTTTATTTGTTTTGTGACAGTTCTTTCACTGAAATAGAGATAACTAGAGCTCTCTTTTAGAAGTATTTTAGAAATCATTTACCATTCTCAGAAGTGTAGGGTGATAGGTGGTATAGCCAAAACCCAAGATAGATGTATTTTAAAAAGTTAGAAACCTCTTTCATTTTTAAGCTATTATACTATGATTCAGACTCTGCTTAAAATCATAACTTTTCATTAAAAATAACAACAAATCTTAACTAGCATTCTCTAAATAAGATATGAATAGTGTATAATAACAATTATGTAAAAAAAAAAACAACAAATATGCAAAAAGACAAAAGAAAAAAATCTGCTCTGTCTCATCAATTGTTGTTAATTCCAAATAGATCAATCTTACCTCTTAAGCTTGGACCTCTAAAACTGTAACTCTTCAAGTATCAGACTTTGGGTGAAAACCATCTTTTCATCTGGTGCTACACTGACAGCAGTTTAACTCACTCATAAAACTTACTGGAGAAGGGTTTCAGGGTTGCCTTTTGACTTGGCCAATTCTTTGGTAAATTTTCTTTTACCCATGCTTTGCCTGTTGGAACATCTGTCCTTTCTGTGAAATATGAAAGGAAAATGAATAACATACCATGTAACTCTTATCTATGAATGGAATTTTAGCCAGTCAAAAGAAAAAAAAAATCCTTTTAACAATTCCCCCCACCTCTGTAACAATGAAAGTTATCATATAGCCAAAGATTGTCTGAAAGCCTCCCTGCCAGTAGTTTTAAAATTGAATTATTCCTCCCAGCCTACAAGAAAAGTTACAGAGAGAAAGTCTTCTGTTTCAATAATGACAAATTGAACTTATAAAGTGAAAGAAGACACTGGCAGGGCATTTGTGGAAACTGAGTCATAGATTTATAATTCTCCAACCTCAGATACTAATGCTAATAATCAGTAGAACTGAAATCCAATCCAGATTTCATTAGTCCCAAAGTGTATATTCTTTCATTGATGCTTTCTTACAAACATTTGGGGCCTTAAAACTAGGATTCTTGTCAAAATAATCAAATCTTAATGTATCAAACAGAAGTCATATATCTGACCAGCTCACTATCAATACAGAAGAAATAAAAGGGTTAGAGGGAAAATTGAAAATGACCATAGCTATGCAATGAAAAAAAATCAATGACCTGACAATGGACAAGCTACTTTTAAAAATAAATTGCAAGGAATAGAAAGAGAAATGGAGGATAGACTTAAACATTTAAAGTGATGTAAGGGTATTAACTGATTATATAGGTTTACTAGGAAAAGTAGACAATTAGGGCAATCTGGGATACTAACTCAGTAGTCGATCATAGTAAAGAAATTGTTAATACTTGAAAAATTTGACAATATGGAGCTTGTTTTAAGAAATGATTCTGTATTTTCAGATATACATATAAAGTATTTACTGATAAATTATATGATGTTTTGCACTTTCTTTAAAATAATCTGTGTGCTTTGCCGGGTGGTTAAGTGGGTAGGATCTAGATGAACTTAGGTTAGCATTAGGTGATGGATACAGAAAAAGTGTTTATACCATTGTTTTACTTTGTTGTGCCTGAAAATTTCCTTAATAATAAGTTTATCACTTTTAAAGTGCCTTTATTTATAGAAACATTGAAAAACTATTTACATATTTATTTTTAAAAATATATCAATGTCATGCTAAAATGGAGGGAGGCCATAATCTTACTAGGTATCATTTGTAATTTATTGAATAAGACCATTATTTCTTAAGTTGCATTGTGTTTTTATCTACCACATTCTTAATGTTTTGGTAACATATAATCAAAAGTAAAAAGGCAGTTTCAAAACCATTTTTTAAACATTGAGAATATTTCCATTAATAAGAATTTTCTATCAGAGACATGAAGTCACAGTCTTTTTTGGTTTGGTGGGGGTGTCAGATATTCTGTCTACATTTTCTATTATTGGAATGAATGTCAACACAGAGAAAAGGATGTTCATGCTGTCACAGGGCGTATACTTAGACTACTTCTGAACATTATTTTTCAGGAAGAACTGTTCAATGATTTGATCACTTGTCAGAAGCATCTCACTGAAAGATCTTGCAAAGCTTTCAGTTTTCTTTTCTTTTCCATCTGGAAAACAAAGAACAAAGGCTCCATTCTTTAGTGTGGTGTATTAAAATCCATGCATTTCATAGAAATCCTTCTGAATATCAAGAACTATACTGAATTTTCCCACTTCCATCACTCCTATTACCAATTTTGTTAATTGTTACTATTCACAGGCTTAATCCAATTTGTTCGGATTTTGGGGGGCTTGGAGGAAGTTGTTATATAATTGTGTGGTTAGAAACTTTTAAAAAGAGCTCTGCAACCAAGTCATATAGTAGACAATGCTGATGAAAATGTTGTGGAGAATATTTTTAAGCAGATGGTATCCACAGTGGTATATCTACAATTTCCCCTAAAATTGCCTTCTGTCATTGAATGAGCCTTACTGTAGCTGAAAGTAAAGCCTCAAAAAATACTATCTCTGAAAAAGATGTCACAGTTTGATAGCTTGCTCCCACCTCACAGGAATGTTGGGTAAACAAATGAGACAATCAATGTGAAAATTCCTTGAGCATTTGAAAAGTAAGGAGCAAAAAGAGTCTAATATTTTTATATTGTTATAATATTTTAACTTGGGAGATGATACATTTTTATATATCTATGTATAGTTTAAATTAATTATAAGATATGAAAGAATGTATTTTCTGTATTCTACAAAAATTCACTGGCATCCTATATTCTCAAATTATCCATATGAATAATACATGAATACATTCTTGTGCTGTGTTTCATCTTCATACATGCTATTTTTTTTTAATCTGATGGAGAAGCTATGTACATTTGCTTAGACTTGGAAGATACCAGTCTTTGGCAAGTAAGGATTCAGATCACACTCCTCCATTTTTAACCCATCACTACAAAGGTGTAAAAATGTGTATTTCCTTAATTGGTAAATAACATTTGAATGCAATTAGATATATATGATTGGCCCAAACACTTGAAACTTTATATGTAGAATTAAACTTCTTTTGAATAAAAAGAAAGAAAAAGGTTATCTGAATTTGTAAGTCTATAAAGCATCAGTTTTGGCCAGTGGCTGTATCTGTAGCAAATTACTCTACATTTACCAATGCAAAAGTAGCATGGAGGTTGTAGGAAGCCAAGTTCCTCACACCAACCAAATGGGAAAAGATGAAACATCTGACTTCACAACTCTGGAGGCTACCTTTAATTTTTTTTTTAATTTTTCCTATTTTTTTTGTAGAAACCTCTCACTTCAATTTAGTTCTGAATTCTTATATCCCTACATAAAATCTCTTAAGACATACTTGAATCTTCTCACACTGTCATATAAATTGTTGATAAAAACTTTCTTATGGAGATTTGCATATTAAAAGGAATCAAAAATAAGTTTGTTGCCCTGGATCAGTAGAGTTTCCTACTGTATGATTATAATTTAATCACTACATGGGGTGAAATAAATTGTAGTAGGGGCAAAAATTAATACTTTTTGGGAGCTATCATTATCTAGATCCTTAAGACATAAAAATGTTTTTTCTTCCAGGATTTGAAGAATGCAAGGGCTCAGTGAGTTCCCATCAAAATTACTAGAGGACAAAACACAAGACATACCATCTTGTAATATCTGAATACCATGTTTAGTGATGAGGTCATAAGAGCTTTGAGATGGGCAAAAGCTTTATTATTATTTTTTAATATGTAGAATGGCATTGAATTTCTCATTATCATCTAAGAAATTTGGAACACATGATACCTTAGAATTCTGAAGGAAAATTACTTCTAATTTTTAATTCCATTTCCAGAAATTTAAACAATTAAACAAGATGGTAGAACTTTCAAATGTACAAGGAAAAAAAATTCCTCTATCAGCTTCTCATCAATCTAGAATTTGGAGGCCTGTTACATAGAGGACTCTTGTAGGATATCATATTTTCACCAAGACTTATGAATGAAAATCTAGGTGGGAGTAACTTCCTAGCTTCCTTTTGAAAACATTTTGACTTTACCTTTATTGTCCCACCTATAATGCTAGTCTAAGTGTTTACACTTGCATCTGTCTCTTCGGAAGGGGAAAAAAAAAATAGCATCCCGCCTGCCTCTGTCCTATTGTTATTTAAAAAAAAATCCTTAGAACTAAACTGGAAATAAAATATCCAACATACCCAGAGTCTCCCTCCACAGCATTTCAGAGAGATTGCACTGTTTAAACCCAAATACTTTGCACTTTCAATAAATATACTTTAGCCTGGGGGCGCCTGGGTGGATTAAGTGTTAACTCTTGATTTCTGCTCAGGTCATGATCTCAGGGTGGTGAGATGGAGCCCTGCATCTGGCTCTGCACTGGGCTGTAGAACCTGCTTAAGATTCTATCTTCTCCTCCCTTCCCCTCCCCCAGTACATACATGTGCACTCCCTCCCCTCTCTCTTTCTTAAAAAAACGAACAAAAAAATGACAAAGAAAACACATACTTTAGCAGAAAGAGCAGAATGGCTTTTGTCAGGAGTAACGGACAGTAGGGAAATTCAGCATGAATTCTGATACTTTTGAGATGCTGATCTGCAAAGACCTAATCTAGATGCCCACGGAGGGCAGCAGGGTAGGCTGCTCTTTAGATCAGAGCTATTGGGATTTTAGTGAAATACAAAAATCTATTCAAGCTAAACAAAACAAATAAAACAATGTCAAAATTTGATGCCAGGCCTTATGCACAGGAACAAGACAATTGCCATATTTACTATGCTAAAGGAATTGGTTCTATTTGACCCAACTTAATGAAAAAGGTGTAGAAATATGGAATTTTTTCCCTTTTGCTGTTTTCAGATCACATCTTACACATTTTCTAGCAACAGTAATGTTATTTTATTGTGTAATCTGATATCTGTAGCTATTTTTTTAACTTGGTTTGAAGTGTTATCATGTCATTAATGTAATTAGCATTTTTACTTGGCCATTTACTGATAGTACCATTACCATTGCATCATACCGCTTCTGGATAAATACAGACACCTTCATGATTTTTAAAATATAAAATCAACATTCAAATAGGATTCTCTTTATTTAAATAGACTTATTAGAAATTTAAAGCAGATGAAGATGGTTTCAATGAAATGAATAAATAATTAAGGCAAATCTGTATACTTGTCAGAAATTCCATATTAAGAATCAGGTGAGGGGAGACAGTCTCCTGACAGAGCTGTCATTTTTTTAGTTAAAGGTAATGTTAATTTTTTTTTAAATCTTGATGTTCTTTTCAAGTTTACTTGATCAAACCAAAAGCCAAAAAAAAAAAGCTGCCAGATAACTTACACAGGTAATAATCAGAACCTTTAATCACACATAAAAAGAGCCATTCAGTTCTATGTATTGCAAAAATCATCAGCTGGTTGGGAAGGCAGGTTTTTGTACTTCAAGCAGTTTTAATCATTGATCAGGTTGTGAAATAAAATAACAGATTGGATTTTACAAACTGGTCACTAGCAGTGCCTCGTCAGCAGACCTAGACAATAATCCCTGAGTGTTGTAGGACCGCAGCCGTTAATAACCTGGCTTGTTAGTTGAAAGCTGGCAAAGTCTCAAGCATTTAAGAGGATTACTGCTATAAACCATATTAATTTTTTTTCTTAACATTCAAGTCCATGGTGATGAAGAGCTTCTGTAATAGAAATAGTAAAGTCAAACACACAGCAAAACCCTGCGCAATTCCTTTTTGTTTAGCGACTGATATTACAAGAGGAAAATAACTGTCAAGCTTCAGTACTAAGTTGGAATATTAATTTTTGATGAAATACTTTTTAATTGCAAATCCTACAAAATAAAATAAGACATTATGTTAGAGAAGCTTGCCCAAAGGATTTGTTTCTAATAAGACTTGTTCAAATAGATTTTTTTTTAATTGGTCTCTCTCTCACTTACCTTGGAAAGAATTAGGCAAAAAGCCCAATAAAATCAAAGCTTCCAACTTTTGACCTCAAAGAAATTTATCAATCTTATGTCAGAGGCAGCAGAGTGTGAGTTAAAAGATTATAGACTCTGGGCCAGACTGCCTGGGTTTGAATTCTGGTTTCATCACTTTAGGCTACCACAGGGTCCTGGGTGAATAATACAGCCTCTCATTTTAGTTTCCTCACCTGTTAAAAAGAGGTAGTAACACCTAACTCTTAGGATTGCAATAAAGATTACATGATTTGATATGTGTATAGTTCATTAAACAGTGCCTGGAATATAATAAATTCTATGTACAGTTTGTAAAATTAAAACCTGAGAATATAAATTAATGTATGTCAGAGACACAATAAAATCAATGTTTTATTTATTGGCCTTTAGTGGTGGAATACAGTCTAAAATAGAAAATAGTTGGTCACTCAGAAATACTCAGGCAGCTGGTATTTACCAACACAACCAAAGATAAATTTGAATATATACCTCTGAAAATTGTGTACTTAAAATAATTTCCAGTCACAGAAAAGTTATTTTAATGCTATCAGCCAGAAAATTTGAGGATGTATGTTCAACTAACATGAACATTCTTAAGTGAGAATATTATATATTGTACTCCATATCAAGTCTTTGTTGAATAGAACTTTATTTTTTGAAGAACTTGAGCTCATAAAGGGTCAGAATACCAGAGGTTCTTCAACTTAAAAATGCTTAAGGAACACCACCAGAACTTGTTAAGAATGCAACCTTCGGGATTCTAACTCAGGTGCTATGTCATTGAGTCCATGAATCTGCATTTTAAGAAGGGTCACAGAATATTTTGGAAGTTCTGTTGAGAATACATGTTTAAGAAATGATTTATAGTCAAGCATTGCTGTTACACAAAGCGTTAGTAATTTTACTAAATTATATCCAGCCTATGAAATACCGGGTAACTTAAACAAATTCACAGGATCAAACAATTTCCTTACTTTTCTTCTCCTTTTCAAAGAGAGGGTCTTCTGGTAATTTATATTTTAAGCACGTTATTATTCAACTTTTTGATGAAAGGAGAGTTAAAATATTGTGGGAGTAAATGTTTTACTAAATACATGCCAAGGAAAGAATCAGTATATTTTATTCAACCCAATAAAAATCTTGATTCATATAAACCATGTTATCTAGTCCTTAGTTTTTCATACTGTTGTATTTTTAAACAACGATTATAAATGTGCCTCCAAATAATCATTTTTAAAATTACTAAATTGATACCACGGTTCCTGATTTATTTAGAACGAACATGTGTTTATGCACAACATTAAAAAGTTAAGGAAAATCAGCAAAGCACCTGGGTATTCCACCATCCAATGGTGAAGGCAACTGGTCGGGGCCAGTAAAAGGGGAATAAAAGAGATCAAACAGAACATGTGCTATTATACTAATGTTCTGTTCCTATTTAAAACTGTTCAAGAGTTTATCCTGTATTCTTAATAATTTATTTTGTACATATAGGTCTTTTTAATAGATTGTGAACTTGTTAGGAGGAGAATTTAAACATTGATCAAGGCAGTAATCATGAGTATCTGAGAAACTAGGGTATCTGACAAGCTCATACCCAAGGAAGGAGGTTCTGGACTCGGTATCTTTTGCACCAATTTACTCAGTCAGTGACCTTGCTAAAGTCGTGTTAGCTTTTTGAAGAATTTTCCTCAGTAATACAAAAGAAAGTTAATTTTTAAGGTCCTTTTCACCACTGTGATACTTAGTGTCCCAATTATTTGTGACAGTTGCCCTCGATCAAAGGCATTTTGTCACTGTAGAGACAGTCAGCTTCCATGGACATGACCAGCCAGTTCTATGTAGTTCAATTTTATATCATGCCTAATTTAATTAGTTTGACAAAATGTAAATAATACCTTTAACATCATTAAGTGTTTACTCCACCTAAATGTGCCTTCTACGATTGTAGTTAATCTTCACCACTAATTTAAGACATGGTTATTGTTGTTCATCTTGTTTTTTAGATCAGGTAACTGAGTCTCTGAGGAAAAAAAACCACATTCAGGATTACACAGAGCATAACTGACAAAGCTGGGTCTCAAGCCCAGTTCTCGTTGATAAATGAGAAGCTGCCTTCCTTTTCCCCATGCCTTGCCCTGTGCATTTCTTCCATCTGGCTGTTCCATGTTGCATCCTTTTATACTAAGCCCATGATCTGGTACGCAAAATGTTGAGTTCTGTGAGCTGCTTTAGCAAATTAGTCAAACATGAGGTGGGAGTCATTGGAACCTGTGATCTGTAACAGGTAGGCCAGAAGCACAGGTGACAATCTGCACTTGAAACTGACTTCTGCAGTAGAGTAGGGGGAGGGATGGTTTTGTGGGCCTTAGCCTTTAACCTATAGAATCTGATGCTATCTCTAGGTATGTAGTATAGGCACCCAGCTGGTGTTGGACAGTTGCTTGGTATGGAGACACAACTTCCACACATTGTAATTGATGACTGGAACTTTAATGATAATACAGTTTGATATGCAGTTCATAATTAAGAGCTTAAATTACTTTTTATTCTAAGTAAGGTAACTCTGAAATTCTCTTGATATTGGCAGACTCTAGCAGCCACTGATTTTGTCATTTCTATTGTTAGTTATTTTTGTCAACCGACCGACAAATGCATATTGACTGGTTGAGTCTGTCACTGCTATCTAGCTTAATTTCAGGCAGTTATTTTTTTAAATAATTTTTTATTATGTTATGTTAGTCGCCATACAGTATATCCTTAGTTTTTGAGGTAGTGTTCCATGATTCATTATTTGTGTGTAACACCGAGTGTACCATGCAATATGTGCCCTCCTTAATACCCATCACCAGCCTATCCCAGTCCCCCACTCCCCTCCCCTCTGAAGCCCTCAGTTTGTTTCCCAGAGTCCATAGTCTCTCATGGTTCATTCCCCCTTCTGTTTACTCCCCCCTTCATTCTTCCCTTCCTTCTCTTATGATCTTCCTGCTATTTCTTAAGTTCCATAAATGAGTGAAACCATATTATAATTGTCTTTCTCTGCTTGAGTTATTTCACTTAGCATAATCTCCTCCAGTCCCGTCCATATTTCTGCAAATGTTGGGTAATCGTTCTTTCTGATGACTGAGTAATATTCCATTGTATATATGGACCACAGCTTCTTAATCCAGTCATCTGTGGAAGGACATCTCGGCTCCTTCCACATTTAGCTATTGTGGACAATGCTGCTATGAGCATTGGGGTGCATATGGCCCTTTTCTTCACTATGTCTGTATCTTTGGGGTATATACCCAGTAGTGCAATTGCTGGATCATAGGGTAGCTCAATTTTTAACTTTTTAAGGGACCTTCACACTGTTTTCCAAAGTGGCTGTACCAACTTTCATTCCCACCAACAGTGTAAGAGGGATCCCCTTTCTCCACATCCTCTCCAGCATTTGTTGCTTCCTGCAGTTCTAATGGCAAGTGAGTCACTAAACTTTGAGGCAGCCGGTTCCATTATTTGTATATCTTTGGTTGTTGAAAATGTCTTCTTTATATTGGCTGAGCTCTGTCACCTGTACTAGTCCTATATTTATAATGCAAATGCATATATTCATAAAAGGTGATATAGAGCCTGGGTACAAACTTAAGAAAGTTCTCTTCCACAATAAGTTACATGTTTTTACAAAATCAGAATAATTAATATAATTTTGCATTGTAAAATCATGCTGCCTTATTGCATAATATTTTACTTTTTTCTATATAATATTATTTTTCTTGTTTCTCTGTTTTCCCAACATGCTGGCACTTTAGTAAAGTATTTTTTCTATAGAATTATTTTGACAACACCATGCATATAGATGCTTACTTCTGGCAATGTAAAGAAATGTAGTGGAAAGAGTGAACTTTGAAATCAGAAAAATGAGATGAAATCCTTGATTCTGTCACTAACTATGTGACTAGGGCTGGTTGATTCACGCACTGCAACTCTGTTTCTTCATTTGTAAATTACAAGTAATATCCAACTCAAAGCAATATTGTATTGTGGATTTGTCATGATATATGGATGGTGATTTCAAACAATCAGTGTTCTCATATAGTTGTCATCCATTTATTGCATGGGGAATTCTGAATTCTATATATTTATGATATATATATATTTATATATTAATAAAGCAGAATTCTACATTTAATTAAGTAATTAATAAATCAGAGTGTCTGGAAAACTATTTACTGTGTCTTACATCAATTTGTTAAAGACCATAGAAATGTGATACTTTTCAAAATTTTGACAGATTGTAATGTTGAATTCTGTAAAACTTTCCAGAAGTCTAAGTCACTAAATTTTGTTGACATTGATAAATACTGCACCAGAAATAAGCACTTTAAGTGTAATTATTGAGACCATGTGTGTGTGTAAACATGTACTTATTTATCTCAAGTAGAAGAATTCAACCTACAGTATATTTTCAAATCTCATAACTTAGTGACCTAACTTTGAGGGTCATTCATAAATATTTGTTGAGAGTGATGCCCATATGATATTTTTCACATGTCCTCATTTACAAGAACCATTTGACCTTGCATATATTCAGAAATATATAACACTTTTTAAATGTCCTTCTAACTCTCTTACATTTTTCTTCTTCATTAAATAAAAAATAAGCAATCCCTCTGCCATTTCTCCAACTTATTCCTAAGACTAAACAATGTTTATGTAATGTATATTAATCAATCTTTTTTTTTTTTAAAGATTTTATTTATTTATTTGACAGAGATAGAGACAGCCAGTGAGAGAGGGAACACAAGCAGGGGGAGTGGGAGAGGAAGAAGCAGGCCCACAGCAGAGGCCTGATGTGGGGTTCGATCCCACAACGCCGGGATCACGCCCTGAGCCGAAGGCAGACGCTTAACCGCTGTGCCACCCAGGCGCCCCTATATTAATCAATCTTAATTAATATCATTCTAATGGAAAGACTCATGAATGTAGTTTTTTCCTTCAACATGAAAATCAAATCTATCACAGTATATTGATAAATATTCCATAAATGCACATTGCAAATACAATTGAAGTTCTTTTTCACCAAAATCTAATTTCAGAATTTATTGATAATTCTATTTAAAACAATATTAAATACAGCTGAAATGGTAAAGGATAGGGGTGAGTATTGGTAGATATAGATTTATAATGTAAACTTTCACTTCTCAGTTGGAGGTCAAATCTGATTCTATCAACCGAATATCATTACTGTTCAGATAAATTTTATCTAAAATTATAATTCTTCACTGATTTAAGTGCAGTTATATGTGTTTTTCCTATTCCAGATAATCAGGCACATAAAAAAAAAAAAGATTTAACTCTGTTAATAAAAATGTTTCTACGTAAGTCAGTCACAAAAAAAAAAAAATCCCATAAGCTATATGCCATAACAGATTAATATGGAGTAGTTAAGAGTCAGATTACCTTGAACCTGCAAGTCTGGAAAATAATTAAGCAATATATAGAAACATTCTGTTGAGGAATTCAAAGAATCGGTTGGGTCTGTGGATTAGTAATGACATCTTTACTACTGGTTTAAGTACAGGGAATCTAAATTCTCAGCCATATGCTGTTTTGGATATGTTTTCTAAGAATTGCTGACATGATAGCTAACAGATTTAGAAAATATATTCAGCTTGCAGTGACCCAGTATGTGACAGTATTCATATGTCCCACTACAAAGTGGCTTTAGAAAATATTAGGATATTGTAATGTAGATCATATTATAACTGTGAGAAAAAAATACTGAAATAATGTCACTTCAGGTAGGTTTTTCCTTATTTTCAAATATATTTTCCCAAAACACAGATAAAGTAATTCCAGAAGTAGTATTAAAAAGTTGGTTTTGGTATTTTGAGATGTGTAGTAGAGTTGTAGTTGTCATTTTAATTAATAGATAGCTAAAGATCTAGAGTCCTACTTTCTATAGAATTCATTCTACTTACCTCTTGCAGAGTAAATTTCAGTTAAAGGGCATAGACAATTTCTGGAGCTATCTTTCATGGAAAATATAAAGAGGATATTTTGGATAAGTTTCACATGATTGATGTTATGATACAAAATCAGTCCTCTTCATTAAGTTAAATCGAATGACCTACCATTAGTTATCTGAAGAAGACAATATGCTAATTCATAAGGGTCAGTATATTTTCTCAGTTAAATTGAATTAAAGTAGGAGATTAATAAGCACTTTGAACTAACCTGGCATCAAAGTTACTGACATATAACTAGGATATATGTGTCTTTCTATATCTGTAAATAGGTAGATAGATACAACTAGATACACATAGATGTAGATAGATACGTAAATTTTTAAATATCTGTATTTTTAATTATAGATATTTTTATCAAAAAAAATCACAGTTCTGTATTTTTTTATTTGTCAGAGGTCCTGACAGAATTGAGCTTTCAATGAATATTTGGTGAATGATTAGCAGCATAACAAAGACTCATATCCAGATATTCTGACTCAAAACCAGTTCTCTTGGTCTCACTCTATATCCATTAAACTCTCTTATTGTTGTATAAATTGGTGGAATTCGTTTGCTTGTTGAAATATATATTCTTTCGCTTAAGCCTATTGAGGTACTCCACTGGTAAAGGGAGACAAGCATAGATGAAAAGAGTATTAAGTAGGAATTAGAATACATAGTCTTGATTTTGCCACTAAAAGCTGTGTGTTACTTGTTCTTCCTGGAATTAAGAGTATTCCTTTATGACTGTTTCCACACCTGTGAAATGAAAATAATCATAGCAGCTACTATGCAGAAATCTTGTACATATCAAGAAATACATACAATGGGCTTTTTATAACATAATTGCCCACTAAATATTATCTATTAACAGTATCATCTGTATTTAGAGATAAGAGAACTGAGACCACAGTCACTGAGTACTCTTTATATTCATTCATTTACTTTGAAGTTTTTATACACTTTGTCATAATCATTTAGTCATTCCAACACTTCTGGGCGCTGATAGCACTCTCCAGCATCCTCTGTATCCCCCAGCCACAACTAATAGATCAGTTGTCCAAGATTTTGAAACTCCATGAAGGCATAACAGAAATGCTCACTCATAGCTGCTGCTTCCATATGTATCTGTTCCTATCACCTCAAAACCAGTAATATGTTCTACGGGTCTATAAAATTCTAGCTTAAAAGAAGACCTGTGTTTTGCTTATGTTTTAATAATTGGTAAATATGAGTTTTGAACTAGAAGAAACAAATATATATTTTAAATAAAACAGCCAACTTTGCCTTTCTGTGTAAATTTGAGACTGATCACTTATTATGTGTATACAATTTAAATGCCATTGGAGGAAAAAAATCTGTTAAAATTCTGCACACCAGAGACATATCAACAAAGTAATTATACGAAAAACATTTTCTGAATAATGTATTTTTGTATAGGAAACATTCCTTCTAAAACACATGTGTCATCTACATTAAACTTTACTAAAATTATGGATCCGGCCCTGTTTCCCTCAAGAAACTGTACATTCATTGTTCAAATTTGAATACTGCACTAAAAATCAATACAAGAGACTTGTGGTTAAGATTGAGTAACAGGAACCAAATTTAAGCCCTCCTGCTTACACAACTGAAAAAATCTGACAAAATATATAAAACTGTATTCTTCAGATATAGGAAAACTGACAGTACGAAATAAGGATTTCTGGGAAAGCAAGCAGTGTGACCCTAAATTGTCCCAACTTACTGCCTGGAGGAGTTTCCCATCCACATCTCAGGAATGGGAATACAAATGGAGCATGATGATCTTCCTGAGTAGAGAAACTAGAGCTGAGGGACCTTGAGGGAAAAGAGGTTAACCATTCCAACACAAGAAAAAAATAACAGGAGAGAACTGCATGGAGAGAGAGGTCAGGAAATCTGAAGAGGGTCCCTTTTGAATCTTCAGCTAAGTACTTTCAGAGCATCAGTGTGAGGAAATAATGTGAAGCTGATGAAAAAGACCATATGAATGGAACTGAGGAACAATCACTAAAGCTCACACAGGACCAGGAATGATCTGTATTTCCCATCAGCCATATTTGAAAACCCCGAGAATGTTGAGAAATCAGGTAGAGTACTCTTAAGGGCATTGCCTCATTATTGGGGTTGCTCTGATCCCATAGAAAAAAGCTTAAAAACAAGCTTCTCAAATATGTTTTTTTCAGTAATGGTTCTATTGACATCTTGAGCCAGGTAATTCTTCATTGTGAGATTGACTTGTGATTTGTCAGATATTAAACAGTAACTCTAGCCTCTACCCACTAGATTCCAGTAGTAAGCAGCCTCTCTTGACTGTGATAATAAAAATGTCTCTAGAAATTGATTAATGTCCCTGGGGGTAAAATTACCTCTAGTTGAGGAACCATTGTTTTAAACATCAGTCTTTTTCCCAAAAAATTACATCCAAGAGCAAAATATTTATAGCAATACAAAAATACCCAGCACTGAACAAGATAAAACTCAGTATGTCTGGGTTCCATGTAAAAATTATCAGGCATGCATAAAAGCAGAAAAATATAACTCATAATAGGGAGAAAAAGTATCAATTGAAACAGACAAAAAAATGAAATATATTATAGAGGTAATAGCCTCAGACACAAAAACAGTTAACATATGTTCCATACATTTAAGATAAAGATTGAGCATGTGAAGAAGAGGACATGGAAGATGTGAAAACAAAACAAAACTAAACTAAATTCAACTTGTATGGTGGCTGAAATGAAAAATACATTGTGATAGTAACAAAAATTATATATTGCAAAAGAAAAGATTACTGAACTTGAAGAAATAGCAACAAAAACATTCCAAAATTAAGCAGAAGGGAAAATACTGGAAAAAAAATGTGAAAAGAGCAACAGTGAACTGTGGGCTATCTTCAAGGAGTGGAATAAAGAAAGAAAAGAAATATATATATATATATATATATATATATAAAATTGGAATTCAAGAGGATTGAAGGAGCAGAAAAGATATTTGAAAAAGGCTGAAATTTTTCCACATTTGTTGAAAACGATAAACTCGATAAACTTATAGATCAGAGATGCTCAGTAAATTTCAAGCATTAACAAAGTGAAGAAAACTATACCAAAGATTAAAATCAAAGATATAGAGAAAATCTTAAGAGCATCCAGAGAGAAGAAATCATGTAGCGATAAAGGATAACAATGACAGCAGACTTCTTATAGCTTATAACGGTACAAGCTACAAGATAGTGGAGCAACATTTTTAAAGTGCTCAAGTGAGAAAAACTAAAACCCAACAATAACAATGAAAAAAGCGTATGCAATTTAAAATTCTATACTCAGGGAAAATCTGTCAATCACAAAGGTGAACTAAAGACTTTTTGCAAAGATGGAAAAGCTGAATTTGTTCATCTCTAGCATCTCTGACTTACAGTAAGTATTGAATTATTTCTTACAGAAAGGAAACATTAGATGGAAATCAAAAAATACTCAAGAATAAAAGCATCAGTTTAGATGGAAATCAAAAAATACTCAAGAATAAAAGCATCAGAAGACCTATATAAAAGATTTTTCACTTACTTTTAAATTAACTGCTTAAAGAAAAAAGTAATATTGATTTGGATTTATAATATTTTTGAAGTAAAATGTATGAAAAACACCATTAATGCATGGAAGGGGAAATGCAAGTATTTTTTTATACAGACTCTTTAAGAACATTGAAAAGTTATGGAATATTCTGAGACTGGTATTATTCCAAAAACAGAGCCAAAGACATTTCAGTGAAAAAAAATCAAAAGCCAAATATTCCACATGTACATAGATATAAATAATAAATTTACTAATAATTTCTTAAAATTTATGCAAATAAAAATAATAAGAAGGAATAATACATCATAAGCAAATGGGATTTATCCTACAGGTGTAAGTTTGGGTTAATATTTAAAAATTAATTAGTGTAAACCATCATTTTCCCAGACTCAGTACAGGGGAAAAAAAAAGATAAATAGGTAGGCGCTAAATATATATCTGACAAAATCTTATATCCAGTCTTAATTTTTTTTAAAAAAATCCCCATAAATTAGCAATATAAGTGCATTTCCTCTTCAGATAAAGGGCATCAGAAATAAGTTGGGATGATTTTTTTCCAGAGATCAGAAACACAGCAAGGATGTCTGCTCTCAGAACTTCCATCACCTTTATACTAAATGTGCTGACCAGTACAATAAGGAGAGAAAAAGAAGTGTCCATATCGTATAACTAGAAATTAGCTTTTATTCACAGAAAATGTGTATTTTCTATACAGGATCTATGAGAAAGATGCTAGAACTATCAGTGAATATAATAAAAATGCTGGATCCATGATCAATAAACCAAGAGAAAAAAAAATTCCTATATACTAGCAACAACCAGAAGTGAAAATTAAAATAGCATCAAAATAGGAAATATTTGAAGATAAATTAGACAAAGCTGTGTAAAACCTGCACATTGACCTTTGAAATGCAGTGCTAAGAAAAGTTAAAAATCAAAGTAAATTAAGAGATCTGTTTATTAATTGGTGATTTAGTGTACTTAAGATATTTTCTTCAAATTTATTTGTAGATTCTACTCAAAATCAAAATCTAAGAAAGTTGTTTTTTTCGTTTGTTTGGGTTTTTTTTTTTTGGTTTTTTAAGAAATTGATAAGCTGCTTTGGGGTGCCTGGGTGGCTCCGTTGGTTAAGCATCTGAGTCTTGATTTTGACTCAGGTCATGGTCTCCGGTTCATGGAATCAAGCCCTGTGTGGGCTTTGGGACTGACTCTGTGCTCTTTGGGGAGTCTGCCTGGGATTCTTTCCTTATCTCTCTCTCTCCCTCTGCCCCTTCCCCTGCTTTCACTGTGTCTCTAAAATAACTAAATACCTCTTAAAAAAAAGAAACTGATAAACTACTTCTAAAATGTATATAAAAGTGCAAAGAACCTACAACAGCTAAAACAACTTTGAGAAAAAAGCAATCGATTCAACATATATAATAAAGCTACATTATTGGCATAAAGATAGGTCAATCATTGGAACATAATGGAGTCTATAAATAGACTTAAACATATGTATGAAGAAGGGATAATCTTAATAACAAATAGTACTAGAACAATTAAGTAGCCATATCAACTTTTACTGCATATTTTTTACATGCATTGTTGTCATGAAAAAATGACGCAAAAAAGGATTTTAGTTCTAAAGGTGAAGTCTAAAACTGTAACATTTCTAGAATTAAACTGGAGAATATTTGAGTGGTCTTGGTTTTTCAAGGATTTTCCAAATACAACACAAATAGCCTAAGCTATCAAAAAAAATCAATATACTAGACTTCATCAAAATTAAAACATTTTGTTCTTCAATAGATACTGTTGAAATGCCTGTGTGGCTCGGTTGCTTAAGCGTCTGCCTTTGGCTGGGTCAGGGTCCCAGGGTCCTGGGATTGAGTCCCACATTGGGCTCCTTGCTCAGCAGGAAGCTGGCTTCTTCCTCTGCCCTCTGCTTCCCCTGCTTGTGCTCTCGCTCTCTCTTGCTCTGACAAATAAATAAATAAAATCTTAAAACAAAAAACAAAAACAAAAGATACTGTCAGTGAATAGGGGTGGGGGAAGCCACAGACTGGTAGAGAATATTTAAAAAAAAACATTACTAACATAGGTTTTGTATTTAAAATATATTTAAAAATCCTATAAATCAATATTAAGAAAGCAGACCTAACCAGTGTAAAAAAAAATGGGCAAAATATTTGAATAGACATTTCCCCAAAGAATATATACAAATAGAATATAAGCACATATACTCTGCAGAAATGGAAATGAACATCAAAATTTTGAAGTGGAAATCTAAACTACTGGTGCAAATATAAAATCGCACATCCGTTTTGTAAAACAATTTGGCAGTTTCTTATGAAGTTGGCCATATGGTTACTGTGTAGCCTATTCATTTTACTCTTAGGTATTTATCCAAGTGAAATGAAAGCATGTATCTACACAAAGAATGAATGCAAAAATTCATAGCAACCTTATTTTTATTAACCAAAACAACAAAAATGTCCAACTCTGGTGAAACAGTAGACAAATTATAACATATTCCAACAATACAATTGTACTTAGCAATAAAAACAAATGTACCATTGATACATACTACAGCATTAATCTCTAGTAATTATGGTTTAATCCTAAATAGTTATTCTGAGTAAAAGAATCTATTTAAAGAAATAGTATATATAGTGTATGATTCCATTTGTATGCAATTCTAGAAAATGAAAACTTACCCATAGTGAAGACAAGCAGCTCAGTGTTTGTGTGAAGTTTGAGAGAAGTTTGGGGATGGGTGGAATCCAGAGAAGTGTGATCTATGATTTCATAATCTGAATGTAGTGTTGATTTCATGGCTGTTTACAGATGTGTATACATATATGCTTCATGGGTATATACCTATGTGAAAATTTATCAGATTGTTCAGTATAAATAAGTGCAGTTTATTGTATCCTAATCACACCTGTAAAAATGAGTTTCAAAGGTCTAGATTTATTACCTCTAATATAACTTTTTAATACATTTTATATTAATGATCTTACATTGTCTTATGAATACTTATTATGTAGATATCAATATGACTTGCTGATACAACTCTTTTCCACACTAAGATCATTTTGGAAAATGTAATTCAAACTATAGCACTTTAAAATTATATTTGGAACCATGATCATTTTATGTATGAAAAAATGCAGTTTATTTCAATAATAGATCACATAAATGAAGGTATTTTGCTTTTAAAAAAAATGTTAAATATTAATCCAAATCATAATAGTTGTCAATGACCATGAATTTGGAAGGTTTTTGTTGTTGTTTAACATTTGTTTTTATTTAGTACCATATATCAATGAGAATATTATGTAGTTTCTTTCTTGGGTGGCTTTCATAGACATAATTTTCCGATCTCTGACCTGATGAACTGACCTTCAGGAAGTAATGCTTTACTGTAAATTACTTTCTTCAGTTTCCATTTCCACTTTCAATCTGGGCCTGCTCCTAGCTACACTAGGATCTGGCAGATAGTGTCCTAATGAGGATTCCTGGCTGTCATAGACTGCTTTATTTCCCACCTTTTTACATTGGTTTTCTCATGTATGAAATAGTTCTATTACTGCAGAGATAATTTTTGCTGAACAAGAGATGATAACTAAATCAGTTAATAAAATGCTTTATTATGTGCCTTGAATACAGTAAGTACTACATGTGTTTGCTATTACTATTTTTAAAGATACTTAGAAGAAAATTAAGAGAGGAGGTGAAAGGGAAAGAATTGAACAAAATAAGTGTGAAAACGAAAACAGGGGGGTGCCTGGGTGACTCAGTTGGTACAGTGTCTGCCTTCAGCTCAGGTCATGATTCCTGGGTCTGAGAATTGAGCCCTGCGGAGGGCTCTCTGCTCAGCAGGGAGTCTGCTTCTCTCTTGTCCCTGCTTGTGCTCTCTCGCTCTCTTGCTCTCTCTCCAATAAAAAAGTCTTTAAAAAAATAACAAATAATGGCAAGCATTTTTCAATGGCACTTTTGGAGAATCTTCAAGATCAATAGTCATCCAGACCAATCTAAACATATGGAATCCATTTGTTCACAACTTTCTTTAATGTTTTCACTTTTTGAAATTTCAGTATAATTTAGTAAAATTGTCAAGGAAAAAAGTGGAAATAACATAAGTAAAACCAGGTACTTTGAAATAAAACCCATTTGGAGGTCAGTGTGTCTAATTTAAATAACACCTTGTAGCTCAAGGGAATGGCTTGTAAATGTAGAGATTAAAATTCTAAAATTTGGGTTTACTCAACTAGGTATACATTTTTTTTCAAAATTTTTCCAGAGTTAACTTTGGTAGAAAGTGAACATGTGATCACATGTTCAAGAATAAGTATATTTTATTATTTTTGAGATACTCAGTGAATTGACAAGAAAGGAAAAGTAGAGCTATTCTCCAGAATTCTCAGTATGATCTTAGCGAAAATACTGAAAAGTGATCTCAAGGGTACTGTATTATCCTCTGGTTTAACATTTCCTTTGGCACTCATGCTCCTTGGCTTCAAAGAGATTCCATTTTAAAGAAAATGGATCCTATTTTTCAATTTCATCAGTGGCATAATAGGTTTTAATAAGGAAAGATATACCAGTCTCCCATAATATTTAAAATATCTTTGTTGACTGAGATTTTGTCAGCAAATGAGAATACAAGGTACATTTGATAAAGTACACTGATCATTAACTAATTGGAATTAATAGTCCCAACCAGATTCAACAAAGGTATACTGACTTTATGGACTGTTAAATGTTTCCCTTTGTTTTGAAGTTAGCACAATGTATCTAGGCTGTATTATGAATGGTTTTATCTAGTAATGGTGATTTAGTTTATTTATAGAACCTCAGTACATTCACTTAATGTAGTTGGTAGGGAGCAGGTAGGATAATGTTTATAAGCTTAGATTCTGCAAACTACAGGAAAGATATGACCAGAGTCTGGCTTCTAACAGGTGTGTCAAATTGAGTACAATTATTTAACTTCCCTTTTTTTTTTCTTCAGTTATTTAATTTCTTTAAGGTTTATTTCTATTCTCATGTCTTGTTTGGGGTTCCACCATAAGCACAGTTTTAGACAAGGATTGTAGCACAAGAAATTTATCTGGGTATAATTGCAGGAAACCCTAGTAGAGCATAAGTGAAGTGAGACAGAGAAAGGAAGGTACCCAGTTAAGTTTGCATTATCTAGACAATTCTGCCGAACATAGTTGGAACTTAATCTTGCTGGGCTGAACAGGCTCTTCAGAGTTACTCCATCTGAAGAGTGAGGAACTAGGGTGTTCTCCGTGGAATGCTGTTGGGTGGGGTTGCTGGTATAGAGAAGGGAGAAATATTCTCAGGAATATCATTTCCATTTGAATGGGTTCTGGCCCTAGAGAAGGTCCCCCACAAGGAAATGCAGATCTAAGTCTGGCTTGCCTAACTCAGACCAGGCAGGGTATCCCTGAAAGGACCTGCTGTCGTTGACCACACAGGTGTTTCACAGCACAAAGAGAAGTAATAAAGAAATAGTAGCTCGTAGTGTGTCTTCTGAGATTCCTTGGCATCCTCCTCTGGGAAGTGGAGGTAACAACAAAACTTCCTCTGAGATCTTACCTCTGTGGGATTTTATTTTATTTTTTAATATTTATTTATTTTTGTGTGTGAGAGAGAAAGAGTAAGCATGAGTGGGGGTGGGGCAAGTGGGAGGGATAGAGGGAGAAGCAGACTCCCCACTGAGCAGGGAGCCAGTGCTAGACCCATTCCCGGGGCCCCAGGATCATGACCTGAGCCAAAAGCAGGTGCTTAACCGACTGAGCCACTCAGGTGCTCTCCTCTGTGGGATTTTGGTGATAGAATACAGGGAGTGTCTGGCCCACAGTTAAAGGCTATTAAACTGTGTTATTCATATTTCTTCAGTGTTGTTACTTGTTTATTGTGATTAAGCTATGAATTCAAAACCAGTCGTGCCTATAGCATACCCTAGTCAATTTACCGAAGCAGGAAATAATTTAGTGTATTATAGCACAGATACCAAAATTTTAAAGATACGATGGCAATGTTTTTATCACTGTGTCTCTTGTCAGTATTGGTATGTTAACTACCACTTTTGGCCTGACTCTGAAAATAGAGCAAAGGAAAAAATTCCCACAGCTTTTGCAACAAGAATCATCCTACCTAAGGTTTTCTTGCAAGTGCTACAATTTACAGCACTTTCTAATAACTTTGAACTGCAAAAGATAATTTTCTGAACATATTTGTCTTAGGTGCTACATACTGTACACATATTTCATTTTAATTTAAAAAAACCAAATTATCTTAAAAAAACATGAAATGTTTTGTACTAACTTGAACTAAGTTTCTTTTATACTGCTGGCAATTATTAAAAATATAGTAACTGAATACATGGTGACTTTGGTCTTTTGGAATTATGTATTAAATATTTTGGAGATTTTTCCCCCTGAAACAAAATGTCGAACAGAAATTGTTTCTCTTAGAGTTTAATGGTATAAAATTAAATTCGTAGAAGCCATAAAACTATAGACCTAGGAGGAACCTTGGGAACTGTCTAGTATAAACACACCATTGCACAGATGAGGAAATTAAGGTCCAGAGGGGGAGTGTGCCTTGGCCAAGGTTGCATGGCTCATTGGCTTTTTGTACTTCACTACATCGCTTTTGCTGATCTTTTTTTTTTTAACCATAATTAAGGTATTCATTTCCTTCACCTTGGAAAAATTACTTAATATTTCTTAAACTTAGATTTTTTTTTTTTACCTATTATGTGATGATAATTTTATTAACACATTTTGTTACATTCACGTGCAGTTACTATGTGCCGGGCATTCTTTAAAGTGCTTTACAAGTGTTTTACAAGAGTAAATGCTTTGCAAGTATTCCAAGTATTTGATGTTTAGAGCAACCCTGTGAATTAGGTACTGTCGTTGTCGTCATCATCATCATCATCATCATCTAAAGGATGTTACTACTAAGGCCCAGAGAGATTTTGTGACTTAGCCTAAAGTCACACAGTTAATAAATCACAGCGTAAAGCTTCCAAGGCAGCCTGGCTCCAGAGGTCATGCTCTTAATTATTACACAGGGCTGCCTCTCATAACTCATACTGAAATCACAAGAATGTATGGAAAACTGACCGAAGCTAGTATAGTCATTATTATTTTTAAAAATGTGGGAAAAATGAAGATATCTAGGATCTTCTTATGTTTGAATATTGGCTCCATCATTCTTAGCTGTGTGACAGTAGAAAAGTCACATATTTTTTGGTTTTCAGATTTTTGATGTTAATAGTGGAAGTAGTAATTATTCATTTAATGAAATTATTCAAGGAAATATAAATATATTATGTCACATATTAATATATTACACTATATTAATATAGAATCTATGGAAGTTCTTTATAAGCTTTGAAGACCCAGGTAGTGATTGACTCTGAGGAGAGATTGTAAAATGTGTGATATATGATCAGTCCTGAATGAAGAGAATCTAAACACAGCTTGAATTATTAATAATTTAAAAAGATTTCTCCATCTTCCAATCAATAGGTTGTAGAAAATGTGAACAAAAATAATCAAAAGATAATAAGAAAAAGCAGATACCTATTGTGGAGGCCATGGAAGTGAGCCTCTCAGATCGCTTTCAAGAGAACCTGCTATGGGGGCAGAGTTGATCGATTGCCCTAGTTGCTGCCCCTTTTGGATCTTCCATTTCCTTCGTTCAAGTTGGGCCCTACTTCTTCTAGTCACTCCCAGCCAGTGGCTGAGCACAGCGAGCATAGTGTTGGCATTCCTATATGACACAGATCTCTTCTAAAGGGCAACTTTTGCTTGGGGTCTCCCCATTGTCCTAGTAGAGATTTTCCCACACTTATGTTGAGGTCTGGGGTCTGAAGCTCTTCCTGACCAACCTTTCCATCTCCATCATCCTTTCACAAGTGGAGACCTACCTCGTGGTCTGGAGACTCTCACCTTGCCTTCTCCAGCTCCCTCTCCCTTAATCTTTCACAGACTTCTCCTCACTGAGTCCCTTGTACTTTTAAACTCAGCAATTTCTCCTTAGAGGACCTGAAATGACACACTTACATTCCCACCATTCAGAAATTACCTATGCTTACATTTAGTGGGTGGCGTGCTTGAGCCAGCCTGTAACTGGCTTTCGGAGCTAAGTGTTTGTCTCTCCGCAGACCTGGTAGCTTCCCAGGTATTTTACACAGGTAGCTTGAAATCAGCCAGGATGTGAGTACGTACATTGTGGAAATCTTTTTCTTCCCAGAAAGCCAATTGTTAAACATTTACCAGCACACCACCAGTATTTCTCTTATATGTATATATGAAACAGAATACATTATTTGGTAAGCTATTTACTCCAATTCAATAAATGGTGAGTAGTTTTCCCTCAGTAGTAGTCTTCCGCTACCATATTTTTAATGCTTTCATATTATTCAGTCTTACAGATGAGCATACTTTATAGTTAATACTCTACCACCGACCATTTAAGCTATTTCCAACATTATTTTTGTCAAAATATTGCCAGCATAAGCAATATTACGCTTCCAAGTTTTTGATTATTTATACAGGTTAATTTTCAACATTTTAATCTCAAATAGTAAGGAACACAGTGAGTTTTGTTACAAATCCACATGCTTCTGACATAAGGTTCATAACAACAGAGCAAAGATATTTTAATGGTTAGAAGTATGGGCTTTGCTACGAGGCTGCTCTGTTCAAACATGATCTTAGCACTTCTCAATTAAGTGAATTTGGGGCATTTGTGCTTCAACTATTTCTTCAGTAAAATTGATTTAATACTGGTATTTACCTTACAGAATTTTTTGTATGTAATTAGTATAGAGAAAGGACTCAGAAAAGAACTAGCACACATAGTGAGCACTACAGATGTGTATACTCTTGTTATCACAATTGTTATTATTTTTGTATCACAGTTGTTACTATTTAAATGTAGTCCAAAGCATTGATAAATGAAGTTTTCAGAGAGTATGTTAGGTTTCAGTCAGGATTTTCATATATGCTTGTTTTTGTGTGGGATATATAAAGACATAATACTTGTAATTTGCTAATGTTTTACATGTAATACTAAACATATGTAGGAATTATTTTTATTACCCCACTGACAATACTTATATTTCAGTGGCCAGAATTTGGCATGTAGTTATGTCTAACTTCAGATGGGTGGGAAATTGTAAGCTATCTGGATATCCAGAAATAAAGAAGAACCACATATTGGTGTGTATTTCTAATATACCACACTCTCAAAGATCCAGTTTTTCAATAAAAACAAATTTAAATTTGGAAAAATTTTACTTGACTATAAAGTGGAATTGTATTCTTTTTTCAGATTATATTCATATCAATATCCATAATAATATCTAACATTAATTCAAGTTATTTCACATGGAAAAAGATCATTCATATAAATATTTATCAATAACTTTATTCTACCAAAAAAATACTATGGTTTATATACTCTAGAAGTGATGGAGATTTAAAACAAAGCAAAACAAGTTCTATAAATCCCTGTCTCTGCCCTGAAGTTTATAAAAGCTAAATCGCTTTTCAGCAAATTAAGACCTGTGGGGCAACTCCAGTCTGCTGCCTGTTTTTGTAAATAAAGTTTTATTAGCACACATTTGCACTCATTATTTTATGGATCCTCTGTGGCTGCTTTAGTGATTCAACGGTTGAGTTGAATAGTTGCAACAGAGACCTTATGGCCTGCAAAGCATGAAATATTTACTGTCACACCCCTTTATATTAAAAGTCTACTGACTCCTTCAAAGACAAAGACTGACACGGAAATTAAAAACAAAAAACGAATAACAAAACCAAACACACACACAAAGAAAACACAATGGAATCACCTGAAATTTAAACGAACAAGAGTAAAGTGATGGGGTTGACATATAGAAAGGAATTAACTCTAGCTGAATTTTTGACAGGGAGAATTCAGATTTTTTGCAACAGTAACCAGACAGTATAACCAAATTATGATACTTCTTCTTTGGTAACCATAAATCATAACTATTATGCATTTAAATTACTGGTAAACAGCAGCAGTTTAAGAAAATCTGAAATATTACTTAATTTGAGATCCAAAACTTTACTACATTTTTTTCTTCAAAGAAACATGACCTAAAATACTGTTGTGCCGGGATTTTATAGAAAAGCCAAGTGAATAATTAGGGTAATTATGTGGAAAGTTTGGGCAAAAGCCACACATTTGCCTCAATTACAAGCAATTTGCAAAATCACTTTGCATGGTATAATTTGGTAATTTCTGAGATTAAAAGGGAAGTAGGAAATTTCTGGAAAAATTGTGATGCTTTAAAGTTGGGGTGATTTGGGGTATAATGACTGAGGTAAATCTTCATTTTTAATGCCTATTACTACTTTTAATGTGCTATAATGGAAGATAAGAAGCCAGGAGTAGTGGTGGTATAAAAATTGTAAATTATTCCATCCCTTGTCATTCTTATCTCATTGTTTTTATTTGACCTCTGATTATTAGTTCACTAGACTTTGTTTATCTCCAGCCAAAAACAAAGTAGAAAATGTTTTATGAGGTAGGAACAAGGCCTTGTCTTCTACTTTGGCTTTTTACCTTCATACTGTGGATACAAAGGAAAAAGGGCTTCTGTGTGAAAGGCTCCCTGGAGGCAATCCTAGAAACCATATATATCTCTCTACAGTTTAGGTTTTCATCATAGTTTTAAGTTAATAAGTTAGACTACCTCAGAATCTTTAATCTAGACTGTGGTATTGAGGAATGTACATTAGATATTTCTGTTTTAATTTCTACAGAGCTTGATACAAAAAGGTTTTTTTTGTTTTTTTTTTTTCTTTTACATTTGTTGAAGAGTATTGAGGACCTTAATGCACCATATTGACAGAGTAATAAAAATAGCAAATTGCATTTCAGGCCTTGTGCCAACATCATTGAACTCCCAGTCATACCCAAAACAATAACGAGGGCAAAAAAAAAAGCTGTAGCTCTCCTCCAGCTTAACTAGGATCCCTGTTGAACTATAGTCAGTGGCCCCTGACTTGGGTTCTTTTACACTGAACTATTGAACAACAGCTCTAGTATATTTTGGCTTCAGTTATATAAACAGCCTGCCCTTCTTTCTTCCCAGGTTTGCGTTTTAAAGAAAAAGTTTCATTGATACCTGGTCTGTGAGTTGGCCACTTAGATGCTCACTATTACAAAATGATTGAATGTCCCTCTCCCCTACCCAGCCAACCCGCTCTTCAGATTTACATGCAAAGAATTTAAATGTGCTAGAATTAATACCCCTTTTAGTTAAATCAGTGACCCAAAAAAAACCCATTCCACAATTTTAATACTGCACTTGTCCATGGCAAATTGAGCAATAGAAAGGGCTGTTTGACCCAGTCCACCAAAATACAGCCCTGTAAGTTATCAGAATAAATTAAAGTAAATCTTTAAAGTGGTCTACTCCATTTGAAATCAATCAGAAAAGGATAATACCTTATGGGTGCATTTATAGATTAGTAAAACTTGTTTCCAACTGGCACACAATAACATTTTAAAAAGAAAATTTGGATTTTAAAAGTAGTATGGTGCTCCTAAAAATATTTTGATGTTTAAAAATAAATATATAAATATTACAGCCTTAAATTCAAACCTATGTTGCATATTGTGTACTATGTCTGCATTCATTTAGAAATAAGAAGACATTAAATGCTTTTCTTTTTTTCCTCTTTATTTTCACTTTCTATCCTTTAGATAGGAAATATATTCTATCTCTTAGTTCCAAAATCATTTTTAAAGGATATAAGTAGGTACCACTGGAGATACTGGTAGAAGAGCAAATCAAGAGAACCATGCCATATATACTCAGGACAGAATTTTTATCTCTTACTTTTCGGAAAATTCTTTGTAATAGAGAGTGCAAGAGTATAACTGCTCAACATTACACCACGCCATCTTCAATTGCTTTATACAATATCTCAGGAAATGGTCCAGCAGGTTTGTAGTAGCTCAAATGAGATTCATCTCCAATATCGATTCAGTTATCCCATGACAGCTCTCCCGTCTTGAAAGTTCTCAGATGCTTTGAAATCCTCATTTTTGCTCAGTTGACTGTGAACTTAGCTGCTTGTTCTTTCAAAATTGCAATATGCAGGCAAGCTTTCACTAAATTTCTTCATGAGCCATTTAAACCAGCCTACATTTAAGAACTTCAGGAACTACAAACTCAAAAATTTTGGTACTTTTCTCCCCTTCAGTCTCCCAGTTAAATAAAACTAATTGTGAAATAGTTCACACTTAAAGAACAGTACAAAAAAGTGAGCAAATAGTCTTGTATCTGTGACTCTGTACAGACTGGTGTGCTGAATACAAAACTAGGTGTCTCTTTCAACATGGCAGGATTATTGCATACACCATGGTGTGTGATCACTATATGCAGTAAGTCTGAGATGATAAATCTCTTTTATGCAGCCTACACTGAAAGACTATGTTTTCAAAGACTAGATTGTCCTAACTTTAGCAATGAGTCAAATTTGGGCCCAAGTTATCTTACTATAAGACAGAAGATAATTGCAAAATGTGGGAATTATAGAGAAAGACAAATGAAAACACAGACTATGTTACATTTTAGCTAACCATGGAAAAAGGAATGAGGAATAGACAAAATCTGAAGGTCAAGGATTAAACTACAGTTTAGACAATCAGATGAGGTTATCTGTGGATATAGTTTGAACAGAAAATGGGAATTACATATTAAAGAAGAGTTTTTAGTTCCGTTGAGCTGCAGTGGTTCATCTGAAATCATAGTTAAAGGCTTAGTGAACTTAAGGTTAGAGAATCACCTTTCCAGAGACCTCAAGAAGGGAGAACAAAATCATCCAGAAGAAAGAGGCACTCAATGAAATGGAAATCCATTGGTTAAGAAGTTTGACTATTAATAAGGAAAATTTCTTTAAAATTTTTTAGAAATACCCTGAAAGTATTTTGCTAAAATTAAATTTCTTCAAATGTGGTTGCTGGACAAATCCATATATGTTGCTCATGTGGGGGACAATAGTTTTAAGATACTGCATAAACATCCCCCCTTATCTGCTGGTCAGAGTAAAGTAGCTCCAAGGTAGATTCTATCAAATAGGAGTATTTGAGCCTGTGTAGTGGACTTCCTTTGATTTTTTTTTTTCTTTTTCTGGTATCTATTCCTCTTGTTATAGTAAGAGTTCCACTATTTTTCCTGAGTCCTGGTCATGTTATATATAATTATTACATAATTACTATTTATATTATAATATATAATGGAACTATATAATTGTAACAAGAACAATTATTATACTGAGACTAACACTTACATAGCTCTTATTATGTACCAAAAACCGTGTGAAGAGTTTCATCCTTATTATATTGGTGCTGTTATTTCTGCTTTTACTATTGAGACAAGTAGGACACAGGAAGTTTTAGTATCTTTCATAATATCACCCACATTTTTAATTGGTGGAACCAGGAAATAAACTCAGAAAGTCTAGCTCCAAATCAATATATACCTTTACATATCTATATGTCTCCTCCATATTTACTAGCTATCCTATCACATTTTTTCCTCTAACTCCTTGAATATTTTCTGTTCTCAGAAATTTTTCCCTTCATAAGAATACAACAGTAAGGAAACTTTCTGTTGGTCACATTTGCATGATATTTGTGTGATTATAGCATAATTTATTAAGTCATCCCCCATTGATGAATATTTATCTATTTTTTTTCACTTTTTGCTGGTACAAAAAATGTAATAAAAATCTTTATAGAAGTTTACACATTTAAGGGTGAATCTTTAGAATAAAGTGTTTGCTGGATCAAAGAGAATATTTAAATGTATTCTCAACTGATGCCATCGAATCACTTCCCAAAAGCGAAATATAGGACTACTTATTTCCCAACAGCTGATTAAAAGAGTGTTTTATCAAATGTGGCTGTAATTTTTTTAGTCTTACAGATGAGAAAGGGAATCTTAATATGATTTTACACAGAAATTCTCTCATTATTGATTGAGATGGAGCATATTTTTATACCTTTAAGAGTCATTGTATTTCCCTTCCTTCTCATTTTCTCTTCACATCATTTTTCTATTATGCTGGTCATTTTTTTTTTCTAGGAGCTATTTATACATGAATGAAATTAGCCCTTTGTGATATATTTGCAATCCTTTCCCCCACAGATTTGCAGTCATTTTCATTTGTCTTTTGATTTTCCCTACCATTAAGACATTTTTGGGTTTTTTCTTTTGTCATTTTGTTTTAATATAGTCAACTATAGCAATCTTAGTTTATGGCTCTGAATTTTGTGTTCTGTATTAGAAGAAAGACCTAAGACCTTTTTCATTTGTGTTTATAAAATAATTTCTCCATGTTTCCATTTCACTTCCAAACATTTAGTCCATTTAGAATTTATCATTTTGTCTACTTGAGAGTTACATATTTTATATGTGATATTTTTGGCTAGGGCCAGGCGGGCTATTGAATTTGTTCTTCATCATCCATTCTGTCTTTCACTTGTTCACAAATGCGAGTTGAATTCTTGTCATATGTATGGGCTGTGGCCATACAAATATGTTTAAGACTCAGATATTAAATATGTCAAAAGTAATGACCCAGTAGTTTCTGCTTCTTGGTTTCTACATTCCTATAAATCCTATCTTATTCTCATACTCAAAACTAAATTTTGATAACAGAATGCTAGAAAAAAATCACCAAAAATATCAAATCAAGAAAAGGCTTAAAAAAAATCTTTGGGGGCGCCTGGGTGGCGCAGTCGTTGAGCGTCTGCCTTCGGCTCAGGGCGTGATGCCGGCGTTATGGGATCCGAGGCCCACATCAGGCTCCTCCTCTGGAAGCCTGCTTCTTCCTCTCTCACTCCCTGCTTGTGTTGCCTCTCTCGCTGGCTGTCTCTGTCAAATAAATAAATGAAATCTTTAAAAAAAATCTTTGAACATTATTTAATTTAGAAAGGTATCAAGCAACAAAATGGTATTTCCCCAGACTAGTATCCAAGCATAATTGCTGGCAAGATCAAGGGAAAACCTTTTTAATGGCATAATGGAAGTTCTGTTACTTGGTGTAGTTTCTCTTCAATGAGCTATGGTTCTATTGAACTGTTTTAACCCTCTTCATTATAGTGAAATTAATACTTTCATAATATTTCTACCGTATGTAGGGATGGACAATTGTATGAGATTAAAGTATCACCTGAGGACCCGGTGAGATTTTTGTCTCACAGACCTAATGCTGTCTTGAGTGAACTTTGAAATATTAGGCATAAGATCTTTCATTTGTATAAAGGAGTTAGAATAAATGGTCTCCAATTTCACTCTCAATTCTAAAATGCTATGATCCTTGGCTGTTTTAAACATTCATCTGGAGTCACTGATTACTTGATAGCTTAGTTCAAACAATAGAATTTGACCTCAGTACAAATTTGTTTTGAAGGCTGGTTTTTCAAGGAAAAAAAATTGCAATGAAGTCTCATTTATTTATTTTTTAACAAAATCTAAAATAATAATCATTTGAAATTCTCCTTGAGTTGAAGTATAAGTTATTAAACCACAAAAAAGTAAATTGAGTGGAACATTGTGTAAATAACAATGGAGAATCACAGCATTAAAATATTATTGAGTAATTTCCTAGCCACAAAACCTATAACCAAATATCAACTCACGAAGGCTTCTGTCTCAGTTTTGAATCATTCAAAAGACTCAGAATCGCATATTCTACTACATCAATTTACTCTGTTCATAGGAGAATAACCTTAGTGAACTTTGGCCCATCTATAGTTCCCAACCATCTGCTTCCAAAGGAAAATGATGCTTTCTTCAATGAAAGACATAAAAACACTGAGTATATGCCTAATTGCCCAGCTGGCTGAGTTTAGAATAAAACACTGCAAAGCTGATTGGTGAATTGATTTTGCCATTTGCTGTGGTTTTCTGCAAGCATCTAATCAATTGGATAGTTTGTGCTGACCCATTTTTGGGTTATTGTGTTCTCTGTAATATTTATCTTCAATACCATTTTAGCCTTATGTATTTTTACACATTTATAAAATGAAAGCACTCTCCTTATGCTGATTCTAGAGCTTTTGTGTGACAGGTACATATAATGTATAAGTATACATAATTTAAAAAATTAAGCCAGCGTTCAGCATAACAAAAAGTTTCTACATCAAATATATTCAGTATAGAAGTTTTTGTTTTTTTTTTTACTTAATTAAGCTAAGGGACAACAATTTTGGGATATAAGACTTTGTATAATACATCAATGACCAATTTGAGACTCTTTTCTTTATATTTGACCCACTAATTGATAGATTCCAGAATTTGGAAGTAACCTTAAATGTCTTCTATTCCAATGAGCCTTCTAACGCTGGAATTCCCTCTACAACATCTCCACCATGTGGTTATTTGGCCTAAGTCACCACCAGTGACAGGAAACACACTATGTCCAGAGGAAATTAATTTTATCCATGTTCAGCTGACTGTTGCATAGTCCTTTTTTATGTTCAACTCAAACTGATCTACCTGAAACTCCGAACAACTGCTTTTAATTCCACCCATTAGTCCTTAAAGCACTGAGCCTAAATCATCCTAATGCTTTCTTCCCATTGAAAGTTCTTCCAATTTATAAAGAGATATTAGTATCCTCTAAATCCCTGTACATTTTTGACTGATCCCTTCTAAATATTCTGTAGTGTTTTCATATTCCCATTAAAATATGGAATTTAAAACTACATTATGCACTCGGTGGAAGCTGAATATCAGAGTAAAGGCATTATTTTTACTTTACCCGCTGACATTCGTGACATGACACTTCTATTAATGCAACCTGAAGGGACAGTGATTAAAACCACTATGGAACTGTTGTCTATAGCCCCTAAGTTGCTAACGGCTACATCCGTTTTCTGTGATCATGCAGTTTGCTTTTAGCTTTCCATATCTAATGGAATACATTTAAGTTTGCTCAGATTAACTGTGAGCTTTCAACTTTCAGCCTTTCAGTCAAATTAAAAGCTTAATGAATTTGATTTTAAATTTTAAATTCAATATTTAATATCTATAGTTCTATTAGTTCAGCTATACATAATGAGAAGAAATAGTAACTGTGGCTTAAACAAAATAGAAATGTATGCCTGTCTCCCATGGAATCTTCAGGAGGCCTGTCATCCCTCTCTGCTACCCTGGCTCCAAGGTGCCTCTGGCAGCCCAGGTTTCAAAGTCCTTCCCTCTCAGGCACATGGTTTCCTTCTTCCAGAGCATTTTATGTTCCATAGGGAGTGCCAACACTCCAGTGTCACCCCCAAGTAGGCTCTATCACCGTAGAACCCCGGGCTTAAAACTGATATTGCAAATTATCTAGAAATCAGTTAACCATGTTTCATACCAAACCACCTATGATTAGCAACATGGTATTCAGAAGGAAATGTGAAGACTTCATCATCTTCCTTATCAAATTTAAAGAAAAAAGTAAACTAAGAAATCATTTTAATTGTTTCAAATGAAAGCAGAAAGAAGTTTCTTAAAGAGCTGAAGTTGAATAAATAGGAAAAAAAATAACCACTGATGTTGGTAAAGATGAGAATGTCATTTAAAAGCTTAGACTGAAGAAGCAAGAACGAGGACAAAAATATAAATGTTAAGGGAAAATTAGATAGATAGAACCATAGATAAATGCAAAATAAAAGACACAAGTCAGTATTTACAGACTTACAAATATATGGTAATTGAATAATTAGTGAACTGAAAATATCAACATTTACACAAGAATGATTGGAGAATAAAACATGAAAACTTGAAAAGTGATTTAAAATCTTTCATTAAGAAATACAGTAGAAAAGGGGCACCTGGGTGGGTTGGTTGGTTGAGTGAGTGTCCGACTCTTGATCTCAGCTCAGGTGTTGATTTCAGGGTCATGAATTTGAGCCCCACTTAAAAAGAAAAAGTACAATACAATAAATTTCACAGCTGAGTTCTGTATGAAACTTAAAGAATATATCATTCCAAGTGTTGAAAAGCTACTTGATTTCTTTAATATATCATTATAAATTACAGCAAATTAGACTAAAGATGAAAAGTAAACTTTTTTAGACCCACAAACATCCTTCAAAACTAAAACATACTGAATTTATTGTAGTTAATATAAGGAACTAGATCAGCATTTTTGCTATTGCACTCAGTTTTTATAGCAATTGTAATAAAAATATATGTCTAATATAAATTTGCATTAACATATAATAATCAACATATACAATATAAAGGTATTTATTTATACTTAAAAAATGATGATCATCTATTCCTGGTGACTACACATTGTACTTTAAGGAAACCTAAAATACTCTGGGGGGAGGAAGGAACCTACTAGAATTCACAGAAGTGACTGACGATGAGGTAATACTAAATATTAACTGCTCTCATAAGCAATAAACACTTAAAATTGAAATGTGGAAAGTATTCTATGCACAATAACAAAAAAAAAACATAAAGCACCTTGACAAAAGTTAACGAGAAAAACTGGGCCTTTATATATAAAACTGTCGTG
>NC_048224.1:105587335-105592697 GCF_002007445.2 Ailuropoda melanoleuca | reverse complement strand
GCAATTGTAATAAAAATATATGTTTAATATAAATTTGCATTAACATATAATAATCAACATATACAATATAAAGGTATTTATTTATACTTAAAAAATTATGATCATCTATTCCTGGTGACTACACATTGTACTTTAAGGAAACCTAAAATACTCTGGGGGGAGGAAGGAACCTACTAGAATTCACAGAAGTGACTGACGATGAGGTAATACTAAATATTAACTGCTCTCATAAGCAATAAACACTTAAAATTGAAATGTGGAAAGTATTCTATGCACAATAACAAAAAAAAAACATAAAGCACCTTGACAAAAGTTAACGAGAAAAACTGGGCCTTTATATATAAAACTGTCGTGATTGAAAGGCATACATCAAGATAAGAACAAGTAGAAATAAATGACACCTTCTTGAATAAATTCTTAATATCATAAAAATATAAAATTTCCAAAATCCAAGTATACACTTTACCACACTAAAGAATTCATATACTATCCTGCTAGAGTTAACTACTCTGAAAAATGTACTTTGATATATTTGAGGACATGATGAAGGGAATATGATAAGTGGCAGTCAAACTAGTTGCCTGGTCACAGAATCATGACCTTGACTTATGACGTAGTTGCTACTCATCAGTTAGTACTTGCATGAGTGGTTTTGGCAAAGAGTGCATTAAAAATATTAGGCAATTTCTAATATTTGAGCAATGCTAGCATTTGTGAAACATTTTTAAAAACATTACTTCACATGTATTAATAATTGCCAGGTATTCTGCTAATTATTGTTAGTCTCTTGTTGTCACCAAACAAATAAGTTGCAGGCATGTAAGCTGTGGAATCTTTCTAGAATCCCGTTTCTATGACCTTATTTTCATTTTCTTGTAGAGATGATCGCTGGAATATACTATTAATGCGATACACGTGTATTTTACTTTAAGTTAGCTAATAACATGCCAGTTGCTTGGAGTCTTTCTTTAGTGCATCATCCAGTGTTTTAAAAAAAATGATCTGCCACTATTTGAGTTCCGTAGGCTAAGGCACATCTCCTTCTCCAGCTAATGTGGTATTTGCGCTCTCAGAAGACTGGAGCGGAGGCGATGGAGGGTGCCTCCACATCTGTCTCCTCCAGGTGGCAGTTGTGCTTCCTTCCCCACTGTTTTCTTCATTAATGCTAATTTAGTCTTTTAAGAATTGGCAACTGTTTTGCAAAATTTGAGCATTCTTTCCCCTTAGAGGAATAGGTCTGAGGATTTGCAGGACTGATTAAATCTTTAAAAAATAGTTATGGAGTAAGCCTCACGGCCTCGCAGATATTGTTCTCTGTTTCCCAACCTGAGCATGTCATTTACTAGCATGATTCTCAGCACTGTAAACAAATCATCATTCCAAGAAACCTCATTCTGTAAGGAATTTGAATAAGTAGTTTGAAAAATAAAGTATGTATGTTCTTTTACAAAAGCAGTGAAATTTTACTATTATCCTAGAGTGAATTCCATTCTCCTCCCTGCAAATCTTTAGCATATGCAAGAGTGCAAGAGCTGAATGTAAGAGGCAGTAACTTCATAATGTCTGTGTTCAGAAATAGAAGTCTTTTAAACTTGAAGCATTTTGGGAAAGAGATTTTCTATGCTCCTTTTTTGAAAACTAGGAGAAACAATGTTCTTTTATGTCCATTTATTCACTCCTTCACTCAAATAATTGTTGAGTTTCTCTACATTCAAGGGATTGTTGTATTTGCTGTGAGGATCAAGTACTGTTTTCAGGAAAGTGGTTTTAGTAGGACAGATTATGTTTGCAGTAGTCCTAGATGAAGTGGGCAATTATGAGGACTTTAAAAGGAATTCTGACTGGGAGGTAAAGTGTGTTCATGAGGTACTTCTTACAACTTGGAGTGCTCAGCGGTAGGCAGCTTCTGAAATGTTTCCCCCCTTGGCATTCTCACCATTATGTTATTCCATCCCCTTAAATGTGGCTAGATCTATTGACGTGACGTGCTTTTATGCAAAAGCACAGAGCTGAAGTGATGGAGAGTCACTTCTGAGGTATAGGTGTAAGAGGGACTGACTTTCATATTGCTCATATGGTCTTTCAGACTCTTCTCCCTTACTCCTACTGCCAAAGCACTGCAATGTTATGAGGTATCCCATGGTGAGGCCCATATGGCAAAGAACTGAGGTCAGCTATTGGCCAACAGCCAGCAAGGGACTGAGGACCGCCGCCCATGAGGAACTGAATGCCAACAAACATACATATGAACTTGGGAAATAGATCCTTTTACAGTAAAGTCTTGAGATGACTACAATCCCGGGGGGCACCCTGACTACCACCTTGTGAGAGACTCTGAGCCAGGGGTCAGTGTTCTGGATTCCTGGCCCGCAGAAACTATGATATTATAAATATTTATTGTCTTAAGACACTGGTTTTGAGTTATTGGTAAGCAGCAGTATATCACTAATCTAAACCTTAAGCAGTGCTGAGAGGAAGAATCCACTAATTCTAGTAATAGTCTTTGGAAAACCACTATATGCTAGGTACTAGTTACACAGTAATGGACAGAACCAAGGCTTGTGTTTATCAACCTCATGGGCCGCTAACAACAATAATTTTGCAAATAATTATTTAAGTTGTGCTAAGTTCAGTGAAGGAAATGTGCCACATGCAGGGAGTATGTAAAGTCACGGTATCCAGTTTAGGCTGGGGGATAAGTAATGACTTCCATCAGGAAGTTATATTTAATGCTGTGAAAAACTTGGTAGGAGGGTGAGACTTGTGGGTGGGATACAGAATAGAAAACTCTTCTTATAGAGAAGGCAAAATGCATGCAATGGCCCTAGGGCTAGAAACTAGTTTGACAAAGACTTCAACATGTTTAGTTTTATAGAACATTAAACACTTGGGATTACTTCCTAAGAACAATAATAAGATATTGAAGTTAAAAAAAAAAGGTACTATATAATCATACTCGACATTTTAAATGAGTCACTCTAGTTACGTTGTAGAAAAGGCATGGATATTGGGAGTCCCATTAGGAAGCTACTGGATGATGGTGATTCCATATAAGGTGGCTATGATGGGGATAAGCAGAGAGAGGAGGAATATGATACTCTATAGAATGTAATCAGGTGTGCCACTACAACAGATTTTTATAAAATGCCTAGATTTTATAGAGACACAGACTATTTTGTAAATATGAATGCATTTTGTTCAATAAATCAGAAGTACTTAATGATAGCTTGTAATATGTAAAATAATCATCACATGTGAGGAAATAATCCATGAGGGCAGAAAGGCAAAAAAGAGAATAATTCTATTTTGCTACAGATTTCACTAGTAAAATACTATTCCTTCCCTAGAGAAAAAAATAGTCAGAATAACTTATTTCAAGCATTTAATTTATGCCAAGAATCAGGTAATGGTGTTTATATTTCCATGTCCATCCTTTTCAAATGTTTTATTTTCTAGCGTATTTTTTTCAAATACAAGTGAGGAAGAGAGAAGTACACAGTATATAATAGCAGAATAATTTTTTTTTTCCTTTACAACATTTACTCTGAGAAGGATCACAGTTGAAGGAATCAAGCATGTAAAATGATATAATGCCAGACATATTAAGAAGTGAAATCTATCAATGGGGGCGCCTGGGTGGCACAGGGGCTAAGCGTCTGCCTTCAGCTCAGGGCGTGATCCCGGCGTTATGGGATCGAGCCCCACATGAGGCTCCTCCGCTATGAGCCTGCTTCTTCCTCTCCCACTCCCCCTGCTTGTGTTCCCTCTCTTGCTGGCTGTCTCTCTCTGTCAAATTAATAAATAAAACCTTTAAAAAAATCTATCAATGGACACTTGGAAGATCACCTTCTACTTTAATATGATAGATTCCAGGAGGTAATCCAGCCTAGTCACTTGAAGGAACGCTTTCTTTCCAACCTGCTATTGTACAAAAAATGATAGTTCATATTTTAGGATATTACATATTATTCTATTGTACAAAAATGCAGTCAAATCATTTGATCCTGCCACATCTTTGATGATGAGATCACATAGCAAGCAGGATGTTTTTTCTGTCCTAAGAGTCACTCAGAGGGAAATTAAAAATAGCATATTTTTTCCCTGAGATGGTACTTTGCTTTTTGCCTTATACTCTACCTCAGAAAGAGANTTTGATCCTGCCACATCTTTGATGATGAGATCACATAGCAAGCAGGATGTTTTTTCTGTCCTAAGAGTCACTTAGAGGGAAATTAAAAATAGCATATTTTTTCCCTGAGATGGTATTTTGCTTTTTGCCTTATACTCTACCTCAGAAAGAGAAATAACAGGTATGGAATTTCCCTAGCTAGATCCTATGTTGTAAAGATCAACTTATGAAAAAGAATATACTATAAATTGCAGTCAGTATTGTGGCTATTATAAAGTATTTTAAAAGATAATGTGCATTCATTCCTCTCCAGAGGACTATGAAATTATTAGCTTTCCTAATATACAAACTTTTTGTGTAGCAAGTTTTATACAAGCATCATATTTAACCATGCCCTCTTAATATGCTAAGAGGCAGCATCTAGAAATTTGACTTTGAGTACAGTACTACCTTCAGCTCCAAATTCTGCAATTCTCTTGATAAGAGCAGGTCTTGTTTTGCCAACCACTGGTGCTCTCCCAGGAGTCTAGTTCCCTGCCTTCATTTAATGATTATTGGGCATAATTGTTCAGGTTTCACTGATTAGCATCTGTCACCTAGACAGCCGTTTTAACCTTATTCTGATAAAGGGCAAATACTGTCTCATCATCTTTGGGTTATTACACTTGGTTCATACTCAGTGATTATTGACTCTGTTCCTCCAACTCAGATTTAAATAAAAGGCCACTTACACCATATTAGTCAACCCATGCTTTAATTTTATGAAGGTCATGCTTATGTCAGGAGCTGTTAAGCCATCAACCTAGACTCCAAACATCTGCTCAGGGTTAGCATTAAGTAGATCCCCAGAAATCCACAGTAGAAGTACAATGAAATTATATATGGGAAAAAAATATGTTTATTATTGTATCAAGCAATACTGAAGATAAAGCTATTTAAAAATTATATTTGGAGGATTGTTCATGTCACTACAACTTAGAGTACATAGAAATTTGGTAAATAAACATTTATTGATCATCTGTTGAACAATGAAATACAGTATTATACAAATAAGAGAAAATGATAAATGACTTCATTCTTCTTTCTTCACTACCTAAGGAATTTTCTTATAACAACAACAACAAAATAAAACACTGTAATAGGAATATTTGTTAACACATTTTTACAAATTTGTAATGCTGAACACCATATTTTACCTAGTACCTTAGAGAAAACACTTATGCAATGTTTTTT
>NC_048224.1:105584627-105586182 GCF_002007445.2 Ailuropoda melanoleuca | reverse complement strand
AATAACAGGTATGGAATTTCCCTAGCTAGATCCTATGTTGTAAAGATCAACTTATGAAAAAGAATATACTATAAATTGCAGTCAGTATTGTGGCTATTATAAAGTATTTTAAAAGATAATGTGCATTCATTCCTCTCCAGAGGACTATGAAATTATTAGCTTTCCTAATATACAAACTTTTTGTGTAGCAAGTTTTATACAAGCATCATATTTAACCATGCCCTCTTAATATGCTAAGAGGCAGCATCTAGAAATTTGACTTTGAGTACAGTACTACCTTCAGCTCCAAATTCTGCAATTCTCTTGATAAGAGCAGGTCTTGTTTTGCCAACCACTGGTGCTCTCCCAGGAGTCTAGTTCCCTGCCTTCATTTAATGATTATTGGGCATAATTGTTCAGGTTTCACTGATTAGCATCTGTCACCTAGACAGCCGTTTTAACCTTATTCTGATAAAGGGCAAATACTGTCTCATCATCTTTGGGTTATTACACTTGGTTCATACTCAGTGATTATTGACTCTGTTCCTCCAACTCAGATTTAAATAAAAGGCCACTTACACCATATTAGTCAACCCATGCTTTAATTTTATGAAGGTCATGCTTATGTCAGGAGCTGTTAAGCCATCAACCTAGACTCCAAACATCTGCTCAGGGTTAGCATTAAGTAGATCCCCAGAAATCCACAGTAGAAGTACAATGAAATTATATATGGGAAAAAAATATGTTTATTATTGTATCAAGCAATACTGAAGATAAAGCTATTTAAAAATTATATTTGGAGGATTGTTCATGTCACTACAACTTAGAGTACATAGAAATTTGGTAAATAAACATTTATTGATCATCTGTTGAACAATGAAATACAGTATTATACAAATAAGAGAAAATGATAAATGACTTCATTCTTCTTTCTTCACTACCTAAGGAATTTTCTTATAACAACAACAACAAAATAAAACACTGTAATAGGAATATTTGTTAACACATTTTTACAAATTTGTAATGCTGAACACCATATTTTACCTAGTACCTTAGAGAAAACACTTATGCAATGTTTTTTCATATGATAATATAGTTCTGTAATACTGCCAAAAACAGTAAGGAAGTCCGTCAAATAATATCTTCTTCAAAGCTTGGCAGGATATTGTGCTCTGTTCTTAAAGATAAAGAACAGCTATTGAGACATCTGCCTTTGTCACTTACAGACCAGTAGACTACTGAGAATTGTTTCACAGTGCAGCTCTGTTAAGTAGAAAATAACTAATAGAGGAAAGATAAAACAGACCACTTATTCCTAGGCCTGAGTTACCACTGAATCACTGTTTCTGATTTTGACAAGTTAATCAATTACAGTTTGCATTCATTGTTGCATTAGTTCTCATAACGAAATTGAGTCATGGGCATTTTTATTTCCTTTTCACAGGGAAGACAACCAAAGATCATAGAACCTCAAAAATGTATCAAGACAGTGAGAGTTGAGGCCAAAATTTAACTCAAGTCTGTCTGCTCACTAATAATGTAAAATTGGTGAAACTGTACATTTTTTAAAAATTAT
>NC_048224.1:105581203-105584472 GCF_002007445.2 Ailuropoda melanoleuca | reverse complement strand
AGTCCATAGTCTCTCATGTTTCATTCCCCCTTCTGATTACCCCCCTTTTCTTTATCCCTTTCTTCCCCTACCGATCCTCCTAGTTCTTATGTTCCATAGATGAGAGAAACCATATGATAATTGTCTTTCTCTGCTTAACTTATTTCACTTAGCATTATCTCCTCCAGTGCCGTCTATGTTGCAGCAAATGTTGAGAATTCGTTCTTTCTGATAGCTGAGTAATATTCCATTGTATATATGGACCACAGCTTCTTAATCCAGTCATCTGTTGAAGGGCATCTCGGCTCCTTCCATGATTTGGCTATTGTGGACAATGCAGCTATGAACATTGGGGTGCATATGGCCCTTCTCTTTACTACGTCTGTATCTTTGGGGTAAACACCCAGTAGTGCAATGGCTGGGTCATAGGGTAGTTCAATTTTTAACTTTTTAAGGGACCTCCACACTGTTTTCCAGAGGGGCTGTACCAACTTGCATTCCCACCAACAATGTAGGAGGGATCCCCTTTCACCACATCCTTTCCAACAATTGTTGTTTCTTGCCTTGTCAATTTTGCCATTCTAACTGGTGTAAGGTGGTATCTCAGTGTGGTTTTGATTTGAATTTCCCTGATGGCTAATGAGAGACTATGGACTCTGGGAAACAAACTGAGGGCTTCAGAGGGAAGGGGGGTGGGGGAATGGGATAGGCTGGTGATGGGTAGTAAGGAGGGCACATATTGCATGGTGCACTGGGTGTTATATGCAACTAATGAATCATGGAACTTAACATCAAAAACCAGGGATGTACTGTATGGTGACTAGCATAATATAATAAAAATATTATTATTAAAAAAATTAAGTCTCTAACAAGTTCTCCGTGTTAAGAAAATAAGCATATTATTATCCTGACCTGTAAAAACTAAGTGGTATAAACCCCCTTGTACAAGTGTTCCAAGATACAGACTTTTGACTCGGATTATTTATCAGAACATTTAAAAGACATGGAATAACCCAGACATTTTTGCTGCCATTGAAAATATTGTTGGGATTTCTTGGTCCTAATAGTGCCAGAAATTTAAATCAGTTATGTAGTTTTTACAGTCTTGTATACAAAAGATACAAGCTTGTATATAATATATAACTAATTCCTATTATTATAGGATATGCAGAACAGAGACTTGTTACAGCTCACAAAGATGCATGTATTTATGGGGACATATTATATGGTGTACGTGATACAAATCAATGGGAAATTAAGGGCTGCATTTGGAAAAAAAACTGATTTATTATTTGAAAAGAGGGGAAAAAAAGATTCCTACCTAATATTTTACAAAGATAAATGATTAAAAGATTAAAGACCAAAATATGAAATGTCAAACTCGAAGGCTAATACAAAGAAACATGCGATATTAGTGCTGGAAAGAACCTCTTAAACTTGACATGAATGACACAGTCTATAATGTGAAAATGAGATAGATTAGATTACACTGATATTATGGACTTCTATTGAATAAAACACACCAAATAAACACAGGAGTCAAGTGACAGGTTGGTATAGGTTATATATAACCTTGAAAACTCACAAAGAATTAGCATCCTTTGGCTCTACCTTCAAAATATGAACAGAATTCCAGTAGCTCTAATCACATCTACAGTTAACATCACATTCAAGTCCTCATCATCTTGAACCTGGATCCTGCCATGGCTTCTGGAATGGTCTCTCTGCTTCTCCATCTGCCCGTCTAATACCTGTTTTCAACACAACAACCAGATTATTTTTTTAAAAATCAGGAGCCAGACATGTCCTTCCTCTGCTCAACACTTGCCACTGGTGTCCCATCTCAGTAAAAGCTGTGTTTCATCTCTGACTAGATGCCCTACATTTTCCTTTAGGTCTCATACTCTTTCTCAAATACTTGCATTATGTTAAGTCTTTGATCACCTTCTCCTTGGAATCTTTCCTCCAGATATCTTCAAAAATAATAATCACGACTTTGTGAAGTCTATTTAAATGTCACTTACTTGGATAGTTCTTTGCTAATCATTCTTCTCTCAATTTCTTTATTTTGTTCTACTTTTCTTTTTCCTAGCACCTGTCCTCTCATCACCTTCTAACATACTATTCTCTCATTGATTATTTACATATGTATTATTTCCTACTCACCCCTATCCATTTCTCCTTCCAACTAAACCATAATCTGCAGGTTAAGATCTGTGGTCTCTATTGTTCACCAATGTAAGTGTCTAAAACAATGGCTACAACATGTAAGTGCTCAATAAAAATCCAGCTCCTAGATGAATCAATGAGTAGATGAATAAAAGTAATGAAATTATAGAGTAGTTCTGAAAATCAACCAGAGAAAGGCTAGAAGTCCAATAGAAAAATGGGCATGCACATCAAGTGGTTCTTCTTGGAGAGAAAATTCAAATGGTGAACAAATATAAGAAGAGACATTCAAATCCACTAAAATAATACAGATTAAACCTATTATGAAATAAAACTTTCTGTGTAAGATATTGCAAAAGTTGGAAAGTTTGGTAATATTCTGGTTTAATTATGTGCAGAGATCAGCCTTCCTCGTGCACTATTAAGGAGTACAAACTGGTATTACCATTTAGGGATACATTCTGGCAGCTCTTTGTTAAGTTAGTTATGTTTATCACCCATGGCTCAGTGATCCCTTGGCTTTATAGTCATCCCAGAGGTGCGTGTGTGCATATTTGTCACAGTAATGTTTGAGGCAGCAGGGGATTGGATGTGACTTAGTTATACATGATTAAGGGGGGGTGGATAAATAAAATATGCAGATACACACAATGGAGTCCTATGAATTAGTTAGAAATCAGGAATTTGATATGTATCAAGCAAATGAGAGAGATTATAGGAATGAATGTGGAAAAATATGAAGAACATAACTGACACAATTTTAGTGCATGCAAATTGCAAACACACACTGCTTATTTTACAAGGACATCCATGTATTCAAGAATTTAGAAGAGCCTCATGTAGTTGTTGTCTGTTAGAGGGGAATGGGCATTATGATCAAAACCAACTCAAAGTATTTCCAATAGGACAAGAGCAGGATCTGGCTCCTGGGCTTCACTCCAGTGGTATTAGAAGCTTCTGTTGTTACTGTATACCTTCTTCTTTAAGCTTTGAAGTCCTCCTAACACCTTTGCAACCAAATTCTACATCTACACCTCTATCTGTGTGTATCTCTATATCTGCATCTGTAGAGAGACCAAGAAAATAGTCATGGATGTTGTACCAACAGGACTAAAGGGGCG
>NC_048224.1:105493541-105578057 GCF_002007445.2 Ailuropoda melanoleuca | reverse complement strand
CATTCCCACCAACAATGTAGGAGGGATCCCCTTTCACCACATCCTTTCCAACAATTGTTGTTTCTTGCCTTGTCAATTTTGCCATTCTAACTGGTGTAAGGTGGTATCTCAGTGTGGTTTTGATTTGAATTTCCCTGATGGCTAATGAGAGACTATGGACTCTGGGAAACAAACTGAGGGCTTCAGAGGGAAGGGGGGTGGGGGAATGGGATAGGCTGGTGATGGGTAGTAAGGAGGGCACATATTGCATGGTGCACTGGGTGTTATATGCAACTAATGAATCATGGAACTTAACATCAAAAACCAGGGATGTACTGTATGGTGACTAGCATAATATAATAAAAATATTATTATTAAAAAAATTAAGTCTCTAACAAGTTCTCCGTGTTAAGAAAATAAGCATATTATTATCCTGACCTGTAAAAACTAAGTGGTATAAACCCCCTTGTACAAGTGTTCCAAGATACAGACTTTTGACTCGGATTATTTATCAGAACATTTAAAAGACATGGAATAACCCAGACATTTTTGCTGCCATTGAAAATACTGTTGGGATTTCTTGGTCCTAATAGTGCCAGAAATTTAAATCAGTTATGTAGTTTTTACAGTCTTGTATACAAAAGATACAAGCTTGTATATAATATATAACTAATTCCTATTATTATAGGATATGCAGAACAGAGACTTGTTACAGCTCACAAAGATGCATGTATTTATGGGGACATATTATATGGTGTACGTGATACAAATCAATGGGAAATTAAGGGCTGCATTTGGAAAAAAAACTGATTTATTATTTGAAAAGAGGGGAAAAAAAGATTCCTACCTAATATTTTACAAAGATAAATGATTAAAAGATTAAAGACCAAAATATGAAATGTCAAACTCGAAGGCTAATACAAAGAAACATGCGATATTAGTGCTGGAAAGAACCTCTTAAACTTGACATGAATGACACAGTCTATAATGTGAAAATGAGATAGATTAGATTACACTGATATTATGGACTTCTATTGAATAAAACACACCAAATAAACACAGGAGTCAAGTGACAGGTTGTTATAGGTTATATATAACCTTGAAAACTCACAAAGAATTAGCATCCTTTGGCTCTACCTTCAAAATATGAACAGAATTCCAGTAGCTCTAATCACATCTACAGTTAACATCACATTCAAGTCCTCATCATCTTGAACCTGGACCCTGCCATGGCTTCTGGAATGGTCTCTCTGCTTCTCCATCTGCCCGTCTAATACCTGTTTTCAACACAACAACCAGATTATTTTTTTAAAAATCAGGAGCCAGACATGTCCTTCCTCTGCTCAACACTTGCCACTGGTGTCCCATCTCAGTAAAAGCTGTGTTTCATCTCTGACTAGATGCCCTACATTTTCCTTTAGGTCTCATACTCTTTCTCAAATACTTGCATTATATTAAGTCTTTGATCACCTTCTCCTTGGAATCTTTCCTCCAGATATCTTCAAAAATAATAATCACGACTTTGTGAAGTCTATTTAAATGTCACTTACTTGGATAGTTCTTTGCTAATCATTCTTCTCTCAATTTCTTTATTTTGTTCTACTTTTCTTTTTCCTAGCACCTGTCCTCTCATCACCTTCTAACATACTATTCTCTCATTGATTATTTACATATGTATTATTTCCTACTCACCCCTATCCATTTCTCCTTCCAACTAAACCATAATCTGCAGGTTAAGATCTGTGGTCTCTATTGTTCACCAATGTAAGTGTCTAAAACAATGGCTACAACATGTAAGTGCTCAATAAAAATCCAGCTCCTAGATGAATCAATGAGTAGATGAATAAAAGTAATGAAATTATAGAGTAGTTCTGAAAATCAACCAGAGAAAGGCTAGAAGTCCAATAGAAAAATGGGCATGCACATCAAGTGGTTCTTCTTGGAGAGAAAATTCAAATGGTGAACAAATATAAGAAGAGACATTCAAATCCACTAAAATAATACAGATTAAACCTATTATGAAATAAAACTTTCTGTGTAAGATATTGCAAAAGTTGGAAAGTTTGGTAATATTCTGGTTTAATTATGTGCAGAGATCAGCCTTCCTCGTGCACTATTAAGGAGTACAAACTGGTATTACCATTTAGGGATACATTCTGGCAGCTCTTTGTTAAGTTAGTTATGTTTATCACCCATGGCTCAGTGATCCCTTGGCTTTATAGTCATCCCAGAGGTGCGTGTGTGCATATTTGTCACAGTAATGTTTGAGGCAGCAGGGGATTGGATGTGACTTAGTTATACATGATTAAGGGGGGGTGGATAAATAAAATATGCAGATACACACAATGGAGTCCTATGAATTAGTTAGAAATCAGGAATTTGATATGTATCAAGCAAATGAGAGAGATTATAGGAATGAATGTGGAAAAATATGAAGAACATAACTGACACAATTTTAGTGCATGCAAATTGCAAACACACACTGCTTATTTTACAAGGACATCCATGTATTCAAGAATTTAGAAGAGCCTCATGTAGTTGTTGTCTGTTAGAGGGGAATGGGCATTATGATCAAAACCAACTCAAAGTATTTCCAAAAGGACAAGAGCAGGATCTGGCTCCTGGGCTTCACTCCAGTGGTGTTAGAAGCTTCTGTTGTTACTGTATACCTTCTTCTTTAAGCTTTGAAGTCCTCCTAACACCTTTGCAACCAAATTCTACATCTACACCTCTATCTGTGTGTATCTCTATATCTGCATCTGTAGAGAGACCAAGAAAATAGTCATGGATGTTGTACCAACAGGACTAAAGGGGCGNATGTGACTTAGTTATACATGATTAAGGGGGGGTGGATAAATAAAATATGCAGATACACACAATGGAGTCCTATGAATTAGTTAGAAATCAGGAATTTGATATGTATCAAGCAAATGAGAGAGATTATAGGAATGAATGTGGAAAAATATGAAGAACATAACTGACACAATTTTAGTGCATGCAAATTGCAAACACACACTGCTTATTTTACAAGGACATCCATGTATTCAAGAATTTAGAAGAGCCTCATGTAGTTGTTGTCTGTTAGAGGGGAATGGGCATTATGATCAAAACCAACTCAAAGTATTTCCAATAGGACAAGAGCAGGATCTGGCTCCTGGGCTTCACTCCAGTGGTATTAGAAGCTTCTGTTGTTACTGTATACCTTCTTCTTTAAGCTTTGAAGTCCTCCTAACACCTTTGCAACCAAATTCTACATCTACACCTCTATCTGTGTGTATCTCTATATCTGCATCTGTAGAGAGACCAAGAAAATAGTCATGGATGTTGTACCAACAGGACTAAAGGGGCGGATTGCCCCCAAGAATGGGGCATAGTTTTAGGTAAACGTGTCCTTTGTCATGAGGGAAAAACCTGGGAAGTGGGTCAGCTGTCAAACCTTAGCAGCCACTACCTTTGACAGGTGGACAATCAGCGCATCTGAGCAGCACATGAGGGTGAAGTTTTCTGTTACATTGCCCGTGATACCAACCCGTCTTCCCTCCTTTACCATCCACGCTGACACGGAGAATGGGCAGTGCCTTATCTAACTTTCTTCCACTTCCTTTCCCTTGCTTTTCTCTCTCAGCAATTCTCTTCTAAACAATAATTAAGGTGGGAACTGTGTTTATTATTGATAGCAGATAAAATATTTCCATTCCCACTTAAAAAGATTAGAACAATACTTCATTGTTAATGTTTTTTCTTATAGTCAGTTCAATTTTATTATATAATTACTCTGTGTTTGGTAGTTAAAAATAAACTTGAACTTTTATTCTTGAAGGCATTCTTATTCAGCTAAGTACTTCCCCAGGTTTCTTCATATAAACCTATATCTTGATATCAGGATAAAATAAACACAATATGATGACAGCCTAATGACAGAATTCCAAGAGCTGCCAAGAGGAAATGAAATGTTAGCTACAATGTATCCAAATCTTTCTCCTTCACATCTAGTTTGTCTTGTAAAGCAAAGAGGAGCTGTATTTCAGAAAGCAATTTGTAGACAGGGAAGTTAAAACATTTCCGTCTTTTTCCAATAAACATGAATTATGATCGTATTCAGTGGAAATCTTAAACTCATTAAAAAAGTTAACTCTTCTTATTAGAGAATCATAAAATGAACATTCAAACTGCAGTTACACTGATATTGGCAGCCAACTCCATATATTAAAGTATCTGGTATTCATATTAGTACCTCGACTTTTTGTGGGTTTTTTGGTAATACTATAAATAATTAATATTTTGATGCAACATAGTCCTTAGTTACATTCCAGCAATGCAATACTGAGTAAATTACTTAATCATTTCAAGTCTCAGTTTTCTGCTCTGTAAGATGTGGATAAGTATGTCCATTAGCAGTGGAAAGATATTAGATTTATTAAGACAGATTAATTTGATTTTTAAATCTAAAGAAACAGAATTTAAATATCCAGAAGAGTAATTCATGTAAACATCACAGATAAATGTAGAATGGATAAGTAACCATTGTTCTAGACTTAAGGAATCATCAACTATTTTAAATTTATTTAAGATTGCATATATATATATATTGAATTGGGCTTATGAAATAGAATTAAATGTATGAAGAATAAAAGTGAAATGATGTAGACAGGAAAGCATGTTCAAATTAATGGAATCAAAACTTTGCACATGTTATTTAATATTTCTGTTATGTTGGTTTTCCCTCAAAGCATACTTCAAGATAGAGATTAGAACTTAGGGCATTTGTTAGGGAGTTATTTTGGAATCAGCAACTGTGGGCTGATCTGAGAGCTATTTTCTGCCACATTCACAGCAGTTGGGATAATAAGCTCATTCTTAAGATGTGATTTGAGTAGCACACGAGAAGCTACCATATTCTTTAGGACCAGTTTTCCTTTTTTAAATGATACACATATTCAAATGAGACTGTAAGTCCAAAGGAATGACTATGTTATGACTGAGAACTGGATGGGATAGTTCATATTGAAGATTAATGAGTGATGTGTATAATATTTACTACTGGAATCAGGATTTGGGGTTCTAAAACTTGGAAGAAGAATTAGGTTTTTTTTTTTTTTTAAAGATTTTATTTGTTTATTCAACAGAGATAGAGACAGCCAGCGAGAGAGGGAACANTTACTACTGGAATCAGGATTTGGGGTTCTAAAACTTGGAAGAAGAATTAGGTTTTGATGTGAGTAGGCAGTAAGGGTCCCCATGCTGTCATGATTGGAGTACCATGACAGTAGAATGTTGGAAGAGTTGTAGGACAGAGGACGGGAATAGTAGAGTAGAGTAGTCAATAGTAGAGTAGTCAACTAAAGTCTAACAATAATATAGATATTAGTGAACGTGGGCATGCACTTGTTAATGAGAATAATCAAAACAGAGAAAAATGCATATATGAGAGATTTTAACAAAAAGACAACAGGTAAGCACAGCAGAAAGAAAAAAAATGAATTGGGTTGTGCTATGTAAATAGGAGGTCTTTAAAAATACTGGTACCATTGAAAGAACATTTGTATTTATAAAGACTTTTACATTAGAAAATGAAGTTTTAATGTTGAAAATTGCATTATCAGAAGGATATGGGAAAGTTTAGACATTCTAAAAAATAAGGGATTTTTAAATAGCATACTATAGATCAACTTCTACAGCAACTATGTAGAGGTGGCATTTCAGTTAATTGATCTTACAGTGCATTTAGGACAGGCAATACCTGGATTGATTAGTTTTAGAGGAAAAGACACTAGTAAATATTAATGTGCAGTAGGATACTAACAGATGTGTCTTAGTTGTGTTGCCTCTGAAGAGCTAAGCTATGCAAGGCTCAGTACCTAGTCCGGAAAAGGAATATATCAAAGATCCACTGCCTCTTTACCTGTATTACAAGGCAGGCCCATCAGGCTCTGAAAATAAGCAGCTGATACATTGGGATTTTTCCAGAATCTTCAGGTAGGAATAGGAGATACTGTTCCTGGAATAAACTATCAAAACTCTCAGAAAGAGGCCATCCACGTTGCAATATATTTATTTCACAGAGTAAACTTAGATTTTATATCAAGATTCAGTCTGTTTCTTTTGCAGTTCTTTTTTTAAACAACAGTTCTACTGAGATATAATTCACATGTAATACAATTTTCCCTTCGAACCATTCAATCCCGTGTTGTTGTTGTTGTTGTTTAATTCACGGAGTTGTGCAATAATCAGTACTATCTAATTTTAGTGTATTTTCTCACCTCTCAACCAACTCGATAATTTTTTGTAGTCACACCCAAATTCATTCCCTTCCCTCAACCCCTCACAACCATTGATTTAGTNAGTTCTTTTTTTAAACAACAGTTCTACTGAGGTATAATTCACATGTAATACAATTTTCCCTTTGAACCATTCAATCCCGTGTTGTTGTTGTTGTTGTTATTTAATTCACGGAGTTGTGCAATAATCAGTACTATCTAATTTTAGTGTATTTTCTCACCTCTCAACCAAACTCGATAATTTTTTGTAGTCACACCCAATTTCATTCCCTTCCCTCAACCCCTCACAACCATTGATTTAGTTTCTATCTATATATGAATTACATATATATAACATATATATATTTATATATATTTTGTACCAGTTATATCATCCTGATTCAAGTGGAGTAATTGACTTAATACGAATAAAAGATAAACTTTCAGGAAGCTCTCGTTTAACATTTACCTAGATATGAGTATAAATGGAGGCCAAATGACAAAGTGTCTAAATATTTTAAGATTATAAATAAAGTTTCAAAGTTACCTATCAAGAGGGCTCTTGACATCCCTTTATCCCTCTTCCATATCGCTAGTTTCTGGCCACAGTCCATTCTTCTCTTCCTCCTTAAGGCTAATCCTGCATCATGAGCAGCCTCATGAAGATGCATAGGGACTCCCCGTCATCAGTACAAACTCTGTCCTTCCTTTCTCAGAAACAATGATGCTTTGGTTCCTCATACAATCTGGGGGTGTTGGTGCAGTCTGCCCTTGGTAATAGAGAACAACGGGAAAATCCTGTACCTGCCCTGGACATTGGCATGGGGACATTTGGTAGGAAATTCCAGAGTCCTAGGTACTTGGGATGGTGCAGAGGTTGGGGTTGTGTTGCTGCTGAGTAGGTGCATCCCTTTGGCTCCTTCCTTTCCCAGAGTTTAGTGGCTAGAGAAAGGCCAAAGCAGGGTTCTCCAGTGCATGGATCCCAGATGATGTCACCACTTGATTAGTTCTCAAGGCAGTGCATGCAATAACTGAACTCAAACAAGTGTTTGGGAAGAATCCCACCTTTCTAAGGGCCCCTAAAGCCAAGGGTCCCTCAACTTAATCCAAACATAGGACTGCCTTAATTCAGGCAATGCATTTATAAGAATTTTTCCCATCATTAAAATAACAAAATATAGTCATGATGTAAAAAATGCATTTTTCTCATGTTCTATTTCTTAAATGATGAAACATGAATTATGAAAGGTTGTTACCATAGTTAAGGAACATCACAGCAGTTAAATAATGCATTGAATTCGGTGGCTATTAGTGAACAATTGGAATTTTATGAAGAGCCAGTAAAATCTACTTTATTTATTTCCTAATTCTTTCTATGGCTGGTAAAAAAGAAAATATTAAAATAAAGAAAAAAACCCAAATGGAACCAGAGCAAACAAAATTCTCATAATTCTTTTGATTTTCTTTTAGAGTAAGTTGAAATCCATGAAGAAAAATGAGTGATACATTCTTAAAATGAGTTGCTAATACTACATTCTCCTCAAGTAAAGAAGGCGAAAGTCAGGCACACCTAACACATACGTCAACAGCGAAGCAGTTCAGGTTTTTCTGTCCCTACAGCAGTTCTGAGACAATGATATATGAAAATGTATTGACTTGAAAGAGGAAATTAATTAAAAATGAGAAATTCATAAACGTGGAGGTTGAAGAATTCTCTGGGGTCACTTCCTTCCTACAAAGTAGTTTCTTCAGGTTCTCTCTAAGTGATACTCCCTCCTTGCCAGCTTAGTGTGACTGAAGTGAATGTCCCAGCCAGCTCTCTGGTTTGCCTTTTTTCCCCCACTACCTGTTCAGGTAATCAATCAGAGAACACTGTGAATGCTGTTGCCTGTGTCAATTAAATTAGGTCAAAAGTGTAACAGCAGGAAAAAGAAAAAAAAAAAGATCAGACAGTAAAGCAAAAGCCCAAGACGCTGGAGCACCTTATGCTATGAGCAAACAATTCACTACACAATTTCCAGAGAGAGTAAACTCACAAACTGTTAAATACTGTTTTCCTTTGGGTAAAATTTTAATTAAAAAAGCAGCATGGATGCAGATTTCAGATCGTCACTATTCAAATAGCTGAGAAAGCGGTTTGAATTTTAAAATCTCATATTACATCATTTTAAAAATATTTTTTTGCATGTATTTAAAATATGATTTGATCAACATTTGTAAGACTACTGTAGAACAAGAGAAATCCAAGATAAGGTTATTCTTTGTATGATACTCTTGGGGAGCTGTTGAGGTTGGCTTGCTTAAGTGTTGGTGAGATTGGTTGTTTCCTGAGAAGATTGTAAATTAAAGTAGTCTAATCAGATGTCTTCTTTCCTCCTGAATCAGTTATTGAATAAAAAGAAATTAAGTGACAAGAAATCAAATAATCTCAAGGAGATATTAGGAGTGAAATAAATAACTGATACCAAGGAAAATAAAAAGAATAAACAAACAAAAATGACTAATTGAACTGCTTTCTTTATTGTAGAGATTATATATTGTGTCATTATTTACGAAACTGGAAGTTAAAAAGTGGCTCTGTTGAATGATTGATAAGTTTCCAAAGAATTAAAAGGAAAACAAAAACACACTTTAAATAGTTGGAATTACACTACTAACATAGTTCTACTTTGTTTTACTTTCATATAGTTCTTTTGAAAATACTCAGTGTATCTAGAAATAAACAACTGGCCAATAAACATAGGCTTTATTTTTCAATTTCAAGAAGTTTCACTATTATGCCCAGAGCAATATTTATCATTTCAAAAAATGTAGTACGTAAGCATTTAATTTAGTGTATATATTATAGAGCTTTCCTTGTTATTCTTTTGATATTGTTGCTAACAAAAGCATTTTCCATAATGGAAAGTGTAGGTAGTCAAAAATTTATTTATATGAATTATACACATATATAAACTAGGCATACAGATTTATGTTTTGTGTGACCCTTTTAACTCTCTGTACTTGCTGTTAAGTTGTATATTTTTCCGTGGGAGCACGTAACTCATGAGAAAATGACTAACATTGAAAACTCAGTTAAGTCTCAAAAATAGGCATTAGTTCTCAGGCATGACTCTCCTTTTGGGAAATCAAAATTTTTATTGCTGGATAAATTAATGTTTCAAATGTATGAATACAGATGCTGTTTGCAAATTTGTCACAATCTGTCTTCCAGCAGAAGAATTTATACTGTATACAGTAATAGAAAACAGAAAACTGCATATTTCACTAAATTGCAGCTGTGTGTGGAAGATTTATGTGATTATTTTTTGTCAGTGAAACATGTAGTGAAACACCCATGTATTTCACTGGAGTATTGTAAATGGACCATGTATATTTATTTTTAAACTTATTCTACATTTATTTCACAAAATATATAATGCCCTTATCACATTAAAAAGAACAAACATATTAAATCTGTTCAGAGTAATTTCATTACTTCAAAAGCCAGTTTATATTTAAAATATTGAACAGGATTTTAACTTTCAATCTTGGAAGAGAAACCCATGTGATTTTCCGTTCAAACACTTTCTTATCTTGAAAGTGTGTCAACACCCAACAAAATGAATAGTAAATATATTCATATATCATGAACTTACTATATTGGTAACTAAATGCAAGCATTGCAGGCCCAAAGGCAAGTGTTATATAGAGAATTACCTAATTATCTGTGTCACTGTATGTGCATATGTGAAACCCACAGTCATTTTTGCATAAATTGGTTACATCCTGTGTTATTATTGTGTGGGAAAAGCTTAATATAATAAAATATGTCTCATGGTGTAGGGATAAAAAAAAATCTGCTTTCAGTTCATATTCCAAACCAGTAGAGAAGAGTGCAGTTGTCTTTTTCCAGAAAAGTTTAGAAATTAGCTCTCATACAGTCTCCCAAAATATTAACCTGTGGATGAACTTGATGGCGCTAGAATACCACCTCAACAATGACATAATATCCAGGAGTCATGGAGTGTTCTAGTTGGAGAGCCAATAACAAAATCATCTCCAGAGTAAATGAAAAGTCAGATTTTATACTTTAAATCAAATTGAAGTCAAGCTTTAAAAAAATTAATTATTAATTTGCAGTTTGAGAGGAAACTTTCTGAGAAAGCTGGAAGAATAAATTGGGTCATAAATATTTCTTGCTCCAATATCTAACAGAATAAATTAAAAATAGTAAAGAAAAAAGTAAAAAAGGACCACCGTCATCCAAACGAGGAATGGTGCAACTCGTGCTGTAACATTTCAAGGCAACAACAAAAGAAAATAGAAGATTCTTGTTTCAAGGGACAAATCTTAGCTCCCAACCCCAACCCCATTCTTTACAACAGACACTAGAAAGACAACAAAATCCAAAAAGATCTCATTAATACCCCTAATTTGGAAAATGGTGAAATCATCAAGTTTCCTTATCTTTTTTTGTTCGTTTGTTTTTTTGTCTATAATGTTGGAGCAGCACAGAAGGACCAGATGGGAGAAGATACTGATAATACAGGGCATGGGAGCAACCTAAATTTGCTCTCATGGATGTAATCATAGGATACAGAATATCACAGTGAAGTGAAAAAAATTTATAATTCCACATCTCCTTTTATGAAAATAAGATACACACCATACCAAAAGAATGAAGTCTGCTAGATATTTAATATATCAGAAAATAAAGAAGAGGGGCACCTGGGTGGCTCAGTTGATTAAGTGGCTGCCTTCAGCTAAGGTCATCCTGGAGTCCCAGGATCAAGCCCAGCATGGGGCTCCCTGCTCAGCGGGGAGTCTCCTTCTCCCTCTCCCTGTCCCTCTGCCCCTTCCCCCACTCCCCATTCATGTTTGCTCTCTCTCTCTCAAATAAATAAATAAAATCTTAAAAAAAAAAAAAAAGGAAAAAGAAAAGAGAGAAGAACCTCAGGCTTCCAAGAAGGGCTCTATTCAGGATGTAGAAAAGTGGCGTCAGTGGAGAAGTTGATTTCCAAAAGACATAAGAGGGACCAAATAGATTCCGATAAAAATATCTTTTCAGTTTTGGTACAAGCAACATGCAGACTATGACATGACAACTGTACAAATCAAGCAAGAAAAAGACAAAGTACAAGTAGCAAGAACAAGATGAAAATGGAAAAACAAAAAAGATGGGAGTGGGGAGGAGGAAAGGCAGAAAAGGATGAAAGAAAACCTATAGTGTAAAAAATTCAGGAAAATAACTAATTTTTTGAAAGAAATGAGAACCGAGGGAAGAAATTTTCTGATGAGTGCGCTTTTATTATGAATGGAAACAGTAAGATCAAAATAACAGGAACTCAGAAATTGCATAAAACAAAAACAAAAAAACTGGAATGAAAGGGGTGATTGTGAAGCAAAATAAAAGGAAATTATTATTAGTATGATAAAACTCTAAATTAGCAAAAGCTAGAGGAACTAGAATTCATATTTCTGGCATAAAAGGTTTGAGATAATAGTGAATATTTTTGAGAAATTAAGATATTATAGATATGAAGGATAGAGATAACATGAAATTTGGAGAAACAAAACATATTCAAAATTTGAATAGAAGAAAATTTACCTACAGTGCAGAACAAATGACTTAATAGTATAAAAGAACAGCAGTATTTCCAGACAGGTGATGTGGGAGCAGGGGTGATTGTGAAGCAAAATAAAAGGAAATTATTATTAGTATGATAAAACTCTAAATTAGCAAAAGCTAGAGGAACTAGAATTCATATTTCTGGCATAAAAGGTTTGAGATAATAGTGAATATTTTTGAGAAATTAAGATATTATAGATATGAAGGATAGAGATAACATGAAATTTGGAGAAACAAAACATATTCAAAATTTGAATAGAAGAAAATTTACCTACAGTGCAGAACAAATGACTTAATAGTATAAAAGAACAGCAGTATTTCCAGACAGGTGATGTGGGAGCACAGAAACTGTTGTTTTAGCCACAGAGCTGAAGGGTTCTTTTGAATTTTTCTTGAAATAATTTTTTGACAATAAAATGTATTCAAACCAGAGAGGGGAAAACACACACACACACACACACACACACACACACACACACAAACAAAACATAAAAACACCATAAGCTTGAGTGGAAAAACAGTGGTAGGAGGTACCAAATCCCTTCATAAGTGAAACAGTAACTGGGAATTATGGTTCAGGACACACTACAAATACTTAAACTTTGTCAGTAAATAATAAAATCGCGTTTAAAAAAAAAAGAAAGAAAGAATTTGGTGTGTCCGTAGGTAGAAAGAAAATTCTAACCTCTTCCCTAACAGAAGTCAATCAATATTTTTTCAATTGAATTAAATGCTTTTAAAATGTATTCAATTTCAAAACATTTTGTGCAATTTCTTTTCCTATCAGTGGAAAATTTAGGGAATATTTCTTAGAGAAATGATTATTTTTTTTAATTTTAGAAAGAAGTGTATTCAATTTACTTTAGATTTTTGTTTTGACCTTGATCAAATAAAACAAATACTACATTTAAAAATTTTACTAAAATACACTATACAAGAATTTTATCCCTTCTAGTTTTTTTATTTCTCTTTTCTTTTTTCTTTTCTTTCTTATCAACATGTCTGTTCATCTAATACAAATGGTTCTCAAACTTTTTTGGTCTCAGGACTTCTTTCCACTCTTAATGAGGACTCCAAAAAGCTTTTTTTTTTGGTGGCTTAATCTATGTATACATTTTGTAAGTTAGACCTGAACATTTAAAAAAATATATATATTTATCCTTTATCTATATAATCTATTTAAGCTATGTAAAATTTAAAAACTCATTATATGTTAACATTAATAATATAGTTTTATGAAAAATAATTATATTTTCCAAACAAATATTTAGTGAGAAGAGTGGTGTTATTTTACATTTTCACCATAATGTCTGATCTAATGAATAAATGGAAAAGCTTTTACAATTTGTTTCAATCTGTATCTACATCTGAAAGATATGGAGAAAATCCGGCTTCATATAGATCATATCTGATTATACACTATGTTATATCTGATACTACACTAAAATTTTAAAGAGGGGTTTCTTGAAGACTAGTTGCAATGTGAAATCATGTCAGTGAATTTTTTATATTCTGTTACTTTGAAATCAACTAGTCTGTCTTGCAGTTTGAATAACTATTTAGCCATTGAAAGATTTTGAAACATGTCTTGATTATTTGGAAAATTTTGGTTTTAAGGAGTTATATAGGTCTCACAAAATATCAACATTTTACTTCATAAAATAAAAATAAGTCATGTTAATTTTGCTGTCCTCATCAGAGATACCTTTAAGGACCAGCGTATTACAAATTTCACAGGGACAGATTTCTACAATTCTGATTGCTACTTGCAAGCTGGAATTTTATCCATGACAATATTGTCTATTGTCTTCTTATTTTCCTTGGGTGTCAAACTCTCAATGAACATTTTTGATAAAATGTCAATATCGNAAGTCATGTTAATTTTGCTGTCCTCATCAGAGATACCTTTAAGGACCAGCGTATTACAAATTTCACAGGGACAGATTTCTACAATTCTGATTGCTACTTGCAAGCTGGAATTTTATCCATGACAATATTGTCTATTGTCTTCTTATTTTCCTTGGGTGTCAAACTCTCAATGAACATTTTTGATAAAATGTCAATATCGACATCTAAATAACCAAATTTTTTCCGTTAGTCATTCTTATAGATTAAAATACTATTTCATGGAAAATGTGGTTAGTTGAGCACACAACTCAAGTACAACCAAGCTTTTCTTTGAGATAACCAGAATATTTTGGAAGCTCTTCTTTAAAGAATATTTTAAGAGAAGCTGAATTTTTTTTTAACTGCTAGGGCATTGTAGTGAAGAATACAATGATTTTAAAAACTGGTAACACTGCCTAAATTTGTGCTAAGGAGACACAATTTTACTGATCCTTGTTTTAACATTATTAGAGCAAATAACCATAGAGTAAAAAATAAGTAAATAAAAAATAATAAAACAAATATTGTCTCAGTATTATAATGACTGTAGTTTGGCCTTGCACATCCGTGTAAGGATCTGTGATGATACCCGGGCATTGCAGACCAGACTTTGAGAACTAATCTATTTTATTTATCCATCTCTGAGTCTATTAGGCATTAAGACATATCAGTAATGATAGTATTATAAACTTAATAATGTTTGTTTCCTGTTGGTGGGATCTGGGGTGTCCTTTGTTTTTTTCTTTGTATTTTACTATACTGACTAAATTGTACATAATCAATAACATGTTTAAAAAGACAGTGTCCTCTTCTTAAAAACAAGGAGAAATTGTAAGAGATTCATTGCTTGCAAATGACTTAGAATAAGGGGAAACAAGAAAAACAAAGGTATTGTAATAAAAGTTAGGCGGTGAGAAATGATTATTCTAGAGAAAACCAGACTAAACGGGACAAAGGCAATATGAATTTGCAGAAGAGATACCAACCAAAGAGAACATTAAGGATTGTCTTGTGTTCACAAGGGATGATCCTTGCTTTCTACTGAGAAGGAATTAGAGGCCGCTATCAGATCTGCCTGTTTATCACTCACATTTTGGTACACAGTAACTTGTACACATTTCTCATTCCTTGCACATATTTCTGTTATTTTAAGCAAATGTTTTTGTTGCCATCACAATGATTCTGGCAAAAAATCATTCTGAATATCAAGTCTTGGTGCCAACAGTGAACAAAATCAAGTTAGACTTTTCTTTTCTCTCTTTCTCTCTCTCTCTCTTTTTTTAAGATTTTATATTTTGGGTGGATGGAGAGGAGCACAACCAAGAGAAGGGGCAGAGGGAGAAGTAGACTCCCTGCTGAGCAAGGAACCATATGCTGGACTTGATCCCAGGACCCTGGGATTATGACCTGAGCTGAAGGCAGATGCTTAACCGACTGAGCCACCCAGGCTCCCCTAGACTTTTCTTCTACTATCCCCACTTTGCTTCTATTTTCCACCCGTACATGCACTCACATGCATGAACTCTACAGAATTATATTTAAGTCAGGTTACTTTTTTGGGTATGAGATATAGAGCATAAAAATCAGCATTAGATTTCATATTTTGGCCTAAAATATTGTTACTATATTGGCAGAAAATTAAATAGAAAATCTACCACATTGATTTTATTTGTAACAAATAAAAAAGTACTATTGCAAATGGCTGTGAGTTGTCCCTAACACATACATACACAATTTACCAACATAGACTATTTTTACATTTTATTTTGACAATTATATCTTCTATAGTACTTACAGCCCTCTTGTTTTCTAGTGTCATCTTTTTAGTAAGAAAGATTAAAATTGGAAGGCAACATTTTTCAACTGTGAAGTACTGGATCCAATTACTCACAGCAACTAAAAGCAGAGTTTATTTTAATAGGATTTGCAGTAAAACAAGGCATATAAAAATCAGATGCACAGGCAAAGACTTTTTCATCTTTAATCATTAAGCTACCAGTACAAATTGAGCCCTGAAGTTATTTCATTCCCAAAGGAGATCAGAGATTTAAAGAATTCAGGGGGATTAAACATTCATGTTTGAGTGAACATGCTAAGTGTTTTTGTGCTTGCTATTATTAAAATAGTATTTTCAATACTTTATTTTAGTTGCACATACCGTATTTTTTTGCTTCTTTCCTAAATGATGTCACTGCTAAGAGTTAGCATTAAGAGCTGGTAGGATGAGTGTTTTATTCCTGACTTACAAATACTACCTTACTTATATTACAGATGTTGTTTTCCTCCTTCCTTAGACATTTCTGAGTCTCTAATTGTTCTATTTATCTTTGATTTTCTAATTTTTGAATGAGGGAAAAGGAGTGAACAATGGAAGAATAGCCTCCCATTAAGCTGTGGCATCTCAGGATAAGTCTTAGGTGCTACTGTATCAGAATCAAGCAACCAACTTTTACAGTTTCAAAGTTTATAAGATAAAATACCAGCATGTGAAAGTTTTCGTACCTATAAATACATAATTGATTGCCCATGTGTAAATGAACCATTTCCCTGTGGGAGGCTTAGTAAGGCAGATGTATAAATACCATAAGAATCATTGTTATGTGTTGTAGGGGTCAGATGAGTTTATTTCATTCATTTAAAAAAATATATTGAATGCTTCCATTGTGTCAGATACTACTTTAGGCACCGAATTATAAAATATAAACTAACTGCTTGTCAATAACATTGTTTATAAGACAGAATAAGTTATGGGGAAGGTGAAAACTATGGAAAAAGGCAAGGGTTATATGAGGATTAGGCTAATTGATAGAAACTACTTACCTAACATGCAGAAGAAATGTGTTGACAAAGGAAATATAAGGGCCAACCAGGTCTAGCTAAAAATAGCCATGTACCAAGCACTTTGCTAGGTGCATTATAAATTTTTCTCATTTATTTTTACAGTTCAATATATGAGATAGTATATCAGTTATTGTGTTCTTCTGTGAGTAACAGAAAACGCTAAGTCAAATTGGTTTAAATATTAAAGAAATTTAATATCTCACAATAATTGGAATTTCAGAGATAAGGCAGGCTTTGGGTGCATTTCTGTCTGGGTCTCACTCCTGTCATCAAAACTCAGTTTTTCTGCCCCTCTGCTCTGCTTTGTTAACCCTTCATCTTCAGCCTAGTTCCCATCATGGTATAAGATGATCACCAATGGAAATTGAAGGCCATAGCTTTTTGTTTAATTCCATTTAGAAGGGAAAGAAGAAAGTCAAGGGTATACTATAAGCCTTTTTCCTTTGATATGATTTGGTCTGCTTGGGTCACATGCCCACTCATAAATGGATATCCGAGCCTAGAGGAATGCCAAGAACAACTTAAAATAACCAGTGTCCATANTAATGATAGTATTATAAACTTAATAATGTTTGTTTCCTGTTGGTGGGATCTGGGGTGTCCTTTGTTTTTTTCTTTGTATTTTACTATACTGACTAAATTGTACATAATCAATAACATGTTTAAAAAGACAGTGTCCTCTTCTTAAAAACAAGGAGAAATTGTAAGAGATTCATTGCTTGCAAATGACTTAGAATAAGGGGAAACAAGAAAAACAAAGGTATTGTAATAAAAGTTAGGCGGTGAGAAATGATTATTCTAGAGAAGACCAGACTAAACGGGACAAAGGCAATATGAATTTGCAGAAGAGATACCAACCAAAGAGAACATTAAGGATTGTCTTGTGTTCACAAGGGATGATCCTTGCTTTCTACTGAGAAGGAATTAGAGGCCGCTATCAGATCTGCCTGTTTATCACTCACATTTTGGTACACAGTAACTTGTACACATTTCTCATTCCTTGCACATATTTCTGTTATTTTAAGCAAATGTTTTTGTTGCCATCACAATGATTCTGGCAAAAAATCATTCTGAATATCAAGTCTTGGTGCCAACAGTGAACAAAATCAAGTTAGACTTTTCTTTTCTCTCTTTCTCTCTCTCTCTCTTTTTTTAAGATTTTATATTTTGGGTGGATCGGAGAAGGAGCACAACCAAGAGAAGGGGCAGAGGGAGAAGTAGACTCCCTGCTGAGCAAGGAACCATATGCTGGACTTGATCCCAGGACGCTGGGATTATGACCTGAGCTGAAGGCAGATGCTTAACCGACTGAGCCACCCAGGTGCCCCTAGACTTTTCTTCTACTATCCCCACTTTGCTTCTATTTTCCACCCGTACGTGCACTCACATGCATGAACTCTACAGAATTATATTTAAGTCAGGTTACTTTTTTGGGTATGAGATATAGAACATAAAAATCAGCATTAGATCTCATATTTTGGCCTAAAATATTGTTACTATATTGGCAGAAAATTAAATAGAAAATCTACCACATTGATTTTATTTGTAACAAATAAAAAAGTACTATTGCAAATGGCTGTGAGTTGTCCCTAACACATACATACACAATTTACCAACATAGACTATTTTTACATTTTATTTTGACAATTATATCTTCTATAGTACTTACAGCCCTCTTGTTTTCTAGTGTCATCTTTTTAGTAAGAAAGATTAAAATTGGAAGGCAACATTTTTCAACTGTGAAGTACTGGATCCAATTACTCACAGCAACTAAAAGCAGAGTTTATTTTAATAGGATTTGCAGTAAAACAAGGCATATAAAAATCAGATGCACAGGCAAAGACTTTTTCATCTTTAATCATTAAGCTACCAGTACAAATTGAGCCCTGCAGTTATTTCATTCCCAAAGGAGATCAGAGATTTAAAGAATTCAGGGGGATTAAACATTCATGTTTGAGTGAACATGCTAAGTGTTTTTGTGCTTGCTATTATTAAAATAGTATTTTCAATACTTTATTTTAGTTGCACATACCGTATTTTTTTGCTTCTTTCCTAAATGATGTCACTGCTAAGAGTTAGCATTAAGAGCTGGTAGGATGAGTGTTTTATTCCTGACTTACAAATACTACCTTACTTATATTACAGATGTTGTTTTCCTCCTTCCTTAGACATTTCTGAGTCTCTAATTGTTCTATTTATCTTTGATTTTCTAATTTTTGAATGAGGGAAAAGGAGTGAACAATGGAAGAATAGCCTCCCATTAAGCTGTGGCATCTCAGGATAAGTCTTAGGTGCTACTGTATCAGAATCAAGCAACCAACTTTTACAGTTTCAAAGTTTATAAGATAAAATACCAGCATGTGAAAGTTTTCGTACCTATAAATACATAATTGATTGCCCATGTGTAAATGAACCATTTCCCTGTGGGAGGCTTAGTAAGGCAGATGTATAAATACCATAAGAATCATTGTTATGTGTTGTAGGGGTCAGATGAGTTTATTTCATTCATTTAAAAAAATATATTGAATGCTTCCATTGTGTCAGATACTACTTTAGGCACCGAATTATAAAATATAAACTAACTGCTTGTCAATAACATTGTTTATAAGACAGAATAAGTTATGGGGAAGGTGAAAACTATGGAAAAAGGCAAGGGTTATATGAGGATTAGGCTAATTGATAGAAACTACTTACCTAACATGCAGAAGAAATGTGTTGACAAAGGAAATATAAGGGCCAACCAGGTCTAGCTAAAAATAGCCATGTACCAAGCACTTTGCTAGGTGCATTATAAATTTTTCTCATTTATTTTTACAGTTCAATATATGAGATAGTATATCAGTTATTGTGTTCTTCTGTGAGTAACAGAAAACGCTAAGTCAAATTGGTTTAAATATTAAAGAAATTTAATATCTCACAATAATTGGAATTTCAGAGATAAGGCAGGCTTTGGGTGCATTTCTGTCTGGGTCTCACTCCTGTCATCAAAACTCAGTTTTTCTGCCCCTCTGCTCTGCTTTGTTAACCCTTCATCTTCAGCCTAGTTCCCATCATGGTATAAGATGATCACCAATGGAAATTGAAGGCCATAGCTTTTTGTTTAATTCCATTTAGAAGGGAAAGAAGAAAGTCAAGGGTATACTATAAGCCTTTTTCCTTTGATATGATTTGGTCTGCTTGGGTCACATGCCCACTCATAAATGGATACCCGAGCCTAGAGGAATGCCAAGAACAACTTAAAATAACCAGTGTCCATACCAGAAGATGGGGATGGGCTCACCTTTCTGTGAGTGATTTCAAGAATGAGAGGATTCTTTTTCTTTTTTTTTGTTTTTAAAGATTTTATTTATATTTGACAGAGAGAGAGACAGCCAGCAAGAGAGGGAACACAAGCAGGGGAAGTGGGAGAGGAAGAAGCAGGCTCCTAGTGGAGCAGGGAGCCCGATGGGGGGCTCAATCCCAGGACCCTGGGATCACTCCCTAAGCAGAAGGCAGATGCTTAACGACTGAGCCACCCAGGCGCCCCACAAGAATGAGAGGATTCTTGGGCCAAATTGGGGATGAAGAAGGTGGTAAAAATTGTAGATGGAGGTTGACCAGGAATTTATCCAAAGAGGAAATATACTTTAGTTACTATTACCATTTTACAATTATGTGAACTGGGACATAGAGCAGATATAAATAATTGGTCAAGGAGCAGCCAACTATGAAAAGGAAAACTTGAGTTTCAAATCCAGGTGGTTTGGTTTCAGAGCCTATGAACTATATATCACTATGATTGCTAGAGGACAGCCATTAAGACAAAATCTTATACTTAGATGGCCTTGGAAACCAAGCCTTTAGCAGCCAGAACCAAGAGATCTTAACTTCCCAAGAGAGAAACAGAATCATTTTGGGTACAGAACATGTCCAGTCTGCTTTGATTGCCACATCATGTTACGCTAAATGGATTAAAGCTGTTTTATGTTCTATGCTGTTAAATGTGGTGACTTTAAATCTTCACCTACACTGATACCTAGCTTTTTCTTTACAATGAAACATTTTACATATGGAAAAAATATATAGGATGCCCAGCTGTTATTTGTCTTACAAAGAAGAATGTAACTTTTTTGGTTTGCTTTTAATTTTTTAAAAAATTAGGGATTTAATAAGAGCCCCAAATCCCAAATCCAATTCTATCCCAAATCAAATTCTATTCATCTCTCTCCATCTCTAGATATAGCCACTATCGTGAGTTTGATATTTATTACTCTTTGGATATTAACTATTTTTACCATGCATGCAAGCATTTATAAATAACCTATTGTTTTTATGTTTTAAAGCCTTAGAATTTCCCACATATTTCTATTTTCACTTATCATTATGCTTTTGATATTTGTGCATGTTGATGTATGTAGCCTTTATTTCAGCTGTTACATGGTATTTTTTATGAATACCATGTTTATATATTTTTTCCTTCTGAAAAGTATTCTTCCGCATTTGTCCCCACCACTTGACATTTTCAATTTTAATTTGTAAACTGAAAAATATGAAATAGTATTTCATAAAGCTTTACCTTTCAATTTCCTAGTTACTTTTGAGGTTGGGAAATGTTATGTATTTATTGGCCATTTATTTGTATTTGTATTTATTGGCCATTTGTGTTTCCATTTCTTATCCTTTGTTCATTTCTTCCCTATTGGTTCATATGTGTTTTTCTTAATGATGTTCAGATTGTACATCTTAATTTACTCTGGTTATTAATCCTTTGTAAATATTTTTGCACAGCCTGTGCTTTCACTATGTGGAATTTCACTGTGGAGTTCTTTGTTATGTAGTTTTTAAAAGTTTAACATATTCAGACTTTTCAGTCTGTTCATTGATTTATTTTTTTTTTCAGTGACTATTTAGTTCCTACTGTGTTCCCCACACAGATCTATTGGACAAGATCCATGGCCACAGGGTATCACCACATGTTCTTAAGGTGAATGCTGAGAATACAAAACCTTTGTTCCTCTTTGCGTAAGTCATTCCTCAGGATTGTGTTTGCAGTAAGCAGCTCTGAGAGATGAAGTACTGTCTTCTACACGGAGTGCAGGCTTGCTTACCACGCACTGCAAAAGGCAAATTCCCTAAGCTCATGTTTCCTTAGCTTTCAGACCCACTGTGTGTGCAGGACTTCCTTGGACCCATATCATATTACCCCCATGGAACATGGGGGGCAAGGGGAAACTGACATAAACAAGTATGCTGATTCTCTTGATGCTTGTAATGCTATGAGAATTAAATTCCTTGGCCCAAGACTCTAGTGTCTTTTGCCCTGAGTTAGTTTGATAGCATATAATAGACATAAAATTCCAGACCCTTACAGTTTTTTGATACTAAGAATGTTTCATGGCATAAAATAGACAAAGCATGGAGCTTTCAGAGTGGAGTTTGCATTCTAACAGAAGAAAAGAGACAACAAAAAACAAAGATGGTAAATAAGTGCATTTTGCAGTAAACAGGATGTTAAATGCCATGCCATCATATATATTTCCATAATATATACCACATTACATTATAAAGGAGATTAGGGGTCGGAAGTGGTAGGACAAGGAATTGGTCTTTTAGATTTTGCCTCTGAAATCTTTGTCTTAAGGCCAAAACATTAACATGTTTTTTCTTCCATAGATTTTTCATTTAGCTTACTATATTTTGGTTTATATTTATTTTGAATGTTTTTGCACATGCCAATGGTCTAATTTTTATTTTTCCTTAGAGATAACCATTTTTTTCTGTTCCACTTCCCTTAGGTTATTTTTAAAAATGAGAATAAACTTTAATTCCACAATGAGCAATATGTGCTATAGTTTAAAATATCACTACTAGGTAAAGTAATATTTTGATATAATTTGGTTTCATACCAAAAAAGTAATAATTCAAAACCACCATAATTGACCAATGACAAAGTAAGTGTTCTTTTCTGAAACAAAATGAAAAAGAAATAGGATGGTATTAAATCATTCAAGTAATATTTGTCAGCCATGGTCTTCTGAGTTATTTTACTTTGATTCATGTGAGAATATACTGGTCTTCCCTTTATGGCCAGTGACAACCCTAAGTACTTTAAATCTGAGATATCATCTTGAATATCAAGTAACTAAGAGGGGACTGATTGTGTCCCTCAGGTGCATGAGCTAGTGTACATTTGTGCTGACTTCAAAACTTTTTTGGGCATAGAGTTCTCAGCATGTTTAACAATCCTATTGCATTTTGGAGGTTGAACTTATTAAAATGGTGAAAGAGAAGGACTTTATATTATTTATTCTTGCCAATTAAAATACTTTCATAGAACGTGACTCTCAAAATATCTCTCTTGCTTCAAATATGCTTGAGTACACTCCAAATGGAGAAACTTTTTTACCAGTCATCTCAGTATTTAGGCTTTCTGGTGCCAGAGAGAATACCACTGGATATAGTTATTAAAAGTGTCCATTCCTATCAAAATACTGTCCAGGTGCTTATTCTAAAAGCCAAACAATCAATAGATGCTAATTCTAGAGGTTTGTAGTTTTGAATTGATTATAAATTGGTCACTTCTGCGGGTAGTAAAATACAGAAATTGGGTACTGGAGGATGGTATTGTTTTTGTTTTTTCGAAATCTCTGGATCCCATACTCTCCTCCATGTCCTTGAGCATTATGGGACAGTACTTCTAAGGAAGAATCAAATTCTTCAAAAGTTCTGACTAGCAAATATCACAGGGTTATTTTTCCTCAGGTCCTCCTGATATCATATGGCCCTCCATCCAGATGTGCAAGTTGGCCTCAGCGAGTGATTCATTTGAATGGTTTGGTAGGGAGCACAAAAGCCAGCATATTAGCATCCATCCTGTCTCTTAGCCCTTGCTCCATTTCAGCCATTGTTAGACAAATACCTTGGTGTCAAAGTAGTATGGAATTGACAAACCATCTCTAACACCCCTGCAGTTCATTCCATTAAGATGGTGGAACATACTATGGGAGAGGTTGAGAAAAGATGTGCCCACTTACTTCAACATGTGACCATCTTAACCCTTTCTTTTCAAGGTTACTTACTTTTTTGAAGAGTCATTTCCCAAATTTACTTAAAGTCCTCAGAATTAAATAATCCAGATACATCAGCATCTACAGATTTTCACACCATAGTTATGCTCTTCTTTTTCTTCTTTTTTTCCCCCCATCACAATCACCTTCCACTCCCACCTGCATACCTTTTTGAGAGAGCTAGTAGTCTGGAGATACTCAAGTCTGGAGATACTGGAGATTCTATCTAACTGGACGAAGAAATTAATAATAAATAAAAGAATCATGAAACTTTACTGGAAAAAGTGAAAACTGCTTTCATTTCATATTCATCTAATTTACTCCTTAAACCTTAACACTATAAATAACAATCAAACTTGGGGGTGCTCATTTTGGTTCAGGAAGTTTTAATCTGTGTAGGGTCCTCTAATCCACACATTTTGAATTCTCACAAATTTCCTACTTAACAGTTGAGCTTGCATAAATAACTCAGACATAACCCTGGTTAAATGCAAATTCTAACAACTGTCCAAATCCTGGCCTCCACACTAGTGTTTTTTTTCCAGCTGAGATTACTATTAAGAGATTGGCATTTCAATCCAGACTGTCCTACTAATCAGTTACATGGCCAGGAATGCATGATGTAACTTCTCTCATTGACAGTTTTCCTTATCCTTGATGTAGATAAAATATTTAGCCTATGTGTTGGTAGTGTTGTTTTTAGGTTCAAATAATGCATACATATTAAAAATCCCTGAAAATGGAAAGCTGCGTATATTTGGTAAACTAGTATTATTATTACTATTATTATTATTATTATTATTATTCCTTTCCATACACTGATATCACCTAAGAACAGTTAAAATATAGATTCTCAGCCTTGGGCACATAACCCTAAATGGGCTGAACAAAGTCATCCCTAAGACTTCCTCAAACTATCAAAAAGAGATCCTTTCTTTTATCTCAGGGGACTAGTGGGAAGAAAAACAGAAGTCTAAATCTACAGGTGGTCATTTTAGCCAACTGCACAGAGAAACCTTGCGTAAGAATGAAACCACCACAGAGGAGAGCAGAAAAAAACAGAATCACAGATCATTGAAGACCTGCTTTGAGTGCTTTTTGAAGCCAGATCCTTCTTTTGAACACCCCAGTTACATTAATAAAATAATAAATTCACTTTAGGTGCTGCTATTTAATAAGAGTTGGGTTTAAAATTTTTTTTCACTTTCCCATGAAAGTTGAGTTAAAGAGTCAGCCTTTATAAATTCTTCAGGAAAATTATCTTCATTTCTGGAGGTAGGTATCAAAGCCTCCTGGAAGTTACATGATTTAACCAGATATTCTCAGGCATAATTAGAAGCTACCTCCCATTATCCCATCCCATAAAGTAGATACAAATTTAGGACAGGCCCTTGAGAATTTTATTCTGTATATCACTGAAAGAGAATGTTATTAAACGATTAGATATTTTTGTGGGCACCTGGGTGGTTCAGTAGGTTAAGCGTCCAGCTCTTGCTTTCTGCTCAGGTCATGATCTCATGGGTCATGAGATTGAGCCTCACCTCAGGCTCCATTCTCAGTGGGGAGTCAGCTTGAGATTCTCTCTCCCCCTTTCCCGCTTCCCCTCCCCCAGCTCTCTCACGTGCATGCGTGCAACTCTCTCTCCTTAAACTAAATAAATACATAAATATATTTTTTGAAAAGGTTAGATATTTTTGAGAAATATTTAACACTAGAGGAATAAGCAGTCTGTACTGTGGAGTAAACACATTGGCAATTATTGGACACAGGGAAATGGAGAATGTCCTGCAGATGGAGGAGGGCCTGAGAGAGCCCTTCCTTTGAGGTTATTTGCCTCTGTGGCGTGTTTGTTTCAGTGGCTGTGTTGGGGTATGTGGACTATCTAGGAGGTGTGTAGGTCGGCACTTTGTGCATTTATCAGAAAGCAAACATAATATGACTGCCTCTGGTTTGATGTTTCAAAATGTTTGGAGAAGACTTTGCTGTCCAAAGATTCATAGATCCAGAAGGTGTGGATAGGCCCTGCTTAGAACATCTGGGAAGTGGGTCTACTCTGGGTAGACTTTTGTCCTAGTCTCATAATACCTTTATCTTCACATATGAGCATAACTTGGAAAGGGGAAAGGAGCAAAGGAAGCACTACAAAGAAAAAAATGTGGTCATGTCTTTGGTCAAGATATGGGTGAGTAGTAGGTGAAGTTGGCCCCCAAGTTCAGGGCTTTGCCATTAATTTTAAAAGGGTTTGGGAGACTGGCCAGGGACATTTTCTTGTAGACTCTTGGAGAACCTCATGCTGAGGAATGTTAATTCTACTCTCACATGTCTTTTAACATTTATTTATTTTTAAAATTTGAAAAATTTTCTGAAACTTTGCATGTTACCTTGCATGGGGCTCCTGATAATCTTTGCATCCTATCACATTTTAGTTCATATCTTGTAGAACTGATGTTTCTGTTTCTTACTTTATGGATAAAGAAACTGAAATTTGGTGAAATGTGATAGTTCAACAAATTTTACACAGCTAATAAGGGTAAGACTAACACAAGAGAATAGACACCCCAAAATACTCACTGTGCAAAGTTGTAAAACCATAGGTCAGCAGCGAATCTGTCCTTAGAAAAAACAGAGGGAGATATTCCTCAGCCACTCAAACTCTTAGTGTCCTCATTCTAGAATTTCTTCAGTATTTGTTCCACGTCACCTAAGTGTGGTACAAGTCAGAGTTAATATGGGTTCCTGATCTATACTCCAAAAATAGCAGGGTTTATGAGGGGGAAGTTTAGAAACCACATTTTAACACGAATCATCATGGAGCCAGGTCTCACGTGAAGCATAATGGAGTAATTTGAAATCACCAACGTTATCTTATTTTAAAAGCTGGTCTAGATCAATCATTTGCACCCTGGGGTAAAAGGTCCTAACTCCTATGAATTATACATGCAAAGAGCCACACTGAGGCAATGAGAACTATAATGACTCTGCACAGGTGGCCCCTCTGACATGTTGTCCAGTGCATTACAATGTTTCTTTGCTTCCAGTACTCTAAAATAAATAAATAAATCTGTTCAGGCAAAATGGGAAGATTAATTACATTAAAAAAAAAAGTTACAATTGTTACTTGGCATTAAGATTTAAAAAACTAATTTTAGGGATAGCCTCAGTGTTCTACATGAAAAAATCTAAGACCAGTGAGTAGAAGACACATGAAAGCATATCTTAAACACAGGTGTTTCCTCTGACATTTAAAGGAACATTGTCCAGTAATGTAAGAAATTGCTTTGCCATCTCTTAGTTTAAGAATGTTGGAAATGGGATTTTTACCTGAAATGGGAGATTGCATTAATGTCTCCCAAGATCCTTAATAGCTTAAGATTATTTTGACATGTTCATTTAGTTTTTGTTTCTCAACCTATAGATACAACCTTTTGTAATTTTGTACCCAGATGTAGGTACAACTGAAACCATCTGTGCCTGCTGTAAACTAGTTACAGAAAGTAGCAATTTCCAGAATAAATGGAACTAAATATCACGTTGACTGAAAGGGCTGGTACCCATTCAGTGAATGGGACTTAAACGGTGTGAGGTTATTGGGTGCAATCTCTGATTCTAAGAAAAATGAGAAGGATATTGATAACTTCTTTTATTAGGAATATCGAGCTTTTCAAATTTTCTTAAAACTTTTTTGTTTTGTTTTTTTTTTTTTTTGGCTTTTGTCTGCAAGTGGTATTTTTCAGAAAGAATGGCAGAAAAGAGCACTCATTTGATAGTTTCCATAAAATCATTATTAGGGAAGGTTCAAGACTAATTACTGAAATTCATTTGAATTAGGCTTAAATACTGCATAGTTTTATTCATCATAAGTTATGTACATATTTATTCTTTACAATGTTTCATACATAATTTAATATTTAAACCACTTACCATTTTGGGAATTTAGCTTGACATTTCATTCAGCAGTAATCCGAACCTTTGTTTCTAATTACATTTTTCAAAATTCTTGCTTGTTCTGTTTTCCACTTTTAAAATTATTTCTGAAATTTAATTGACATCTTAATGAATACATATTTTTTCATATCCTTTGAACATAAGCCAATTATAGAAGCTTTCCTTAAAAGGTTGAAGCACAAAAAATGATTATAATTTTTAAAGTTTGAGGGAATAATAGTAATTTTCTCATAAAATAATACTGTTTAGAAATATAATTTAGTCATTTGACTTTCTGCTTAAGAGAAAAATTTTTGTAAATTATTGCTAAAATCTTGCTTTTTCAAAATAAAAAAACATTGGAAAAATAATTGAAACATAACTGTATGTAGATATTATGTTGAAAATGTATAGAATCTCCTTTAAATGATTATCTAGTTTACAGGAAATATATAGGATTAGAGCTAAGAGTCTTAAGAAGTATAAGCAATTTATAATTATAACCTTAGTTTTCATGTTAGTCTGAGCAGAAAGCCATTTGAAATTAGTTTTCATCAGTGGATAGTTCATATGTTTTATGCCTGATGGGAATGTAGTACAAAAGAAATATTATTTCTTGTAACAGGTGTATCACAGAAACAAATTTTATTGATAGCCAATGTAAATAATAACTAAGCTAGAAAATACTGTTCAGTTACATTCTCATAGCCTAATTTAAACTTCTTACTGAAATAAGCAGCAAGCCTTCATAATGGTTACAATGGCCGTTTCTGTTACACACACATTACATACACACACACACACACACTCACCNACACACACACACACACACACACACCCACACACCCCTTAGGATAGTTTGAAGTTTCCACAGATGATGGTAATAATTTATTTAGCCTGGAAATCTGAACCCTTCCTCTCTGACATTATATGCATTGAAAATGATTGAATTTTGTCAGTTCCATAACAAACAGTCCAGGAAGGAATATTGGGAAGTGCATGGTAATTGCTTTGTTTCATAGAACACTTTACAGTTTTCAAAGTCCCTATCTTATTTGCTATCTAAAATAGTACATTCATGTGCCTGGATAACAATTTTTTTGCAAGGTTGATTATTTATAATGAATCTACATCTTTAAGTCCCATTTATTCTCCCCCCTTCCTGAATTTGGGCAATAGACATTTACTAGCTAATAGGGATGTGGGGAAAAAAAAAATCAGGAAACATTTCCCCTTTAGAAACTTGTAATGTAGTGTGGGGTACAGCTAGATAAGTGAAATAAGAGAAAGCAAAACAATTTTACATTGGAAGCACAAAGCCTGGGGTCTTCATGTAATTGGGAGGCTGGGAAGTGCTTCAAAGAACTTAAGGTATGTCTAAAGGGGGAGTAGCTGCTTGCCAGGCAGTTGGGGTTAAGGCAGTGATTGCCAACCAGTTGCAAATTTGGCGTTTTAAAATATACTTCGCCTTTTCTGGAAACATTTTTGATTTTTCACAAATGGTGCTTGGGAATTCAACATATATCTAGTGGGTAGAGCTGAAGGATGCTTTAAACATCCTGTAATTCTAAAGGTAGCTCCACCCACACCCTCAAAAAAGAATCATCTGTCTCAAACTGTCAGTAGTGCCAAAGCCGAGAAAGTTTGGGTTACAGGCATTAGAGGCAAAAGGAATAAATACATGGAGGAACAAATTCTGGCTTATGAAAATATAAATTGCTCAATTTATTACATGAAATAAAACATTATAAAAATTATTAAAAAATATATATTATTATCAAAAATATAAATTGCTACTTATTGCATTATGTAGCAGTAGTGCCCACTAGACGGACTGTGGAGGGAAGACAGAGCCTGTACTCTGTCTCAGCTTAGATGTTAAGATGTTAAGAAAGGCACATCTTTGTTTCTGTAAAGTGCGGCAGTTTCTGTATGTTAGTAGAAAATTAACATAAGAATGGGTCTTTAATTCCTCCACTTCAAAGAAACAAAAATTAACAGACACATAGGTAGTTCATTGAAATGATTCCATGATCTTAAAATGTTAAAAATAAATAGGAAGGAAGAAATACATAGTTTATTATTTGGGGTCAAAAATCAATAGAGGGGTGTGTGTGTCCACTTATTCAAATTATATTTTATCAGAAATATATTGCGGGCTCTCAGATCACATGGCAACATCTTCTCCTGCTCCATACCATGCGATCTTAGAAGAGGCTAACTGGATGACTTGCTATCAAGCCCCAGATAGAGACAGGGCTGTTGTCAAATGGAGCGTATACTTCAGCGTAATAAAATGAGAACAAGGTGGATTCTATATGTGGCAAATGTATTTAATAGACTACTAGTTGTCTCCAGTGTTCCTATGTCTTTTTTTTTAATGTTTGTGACTTTATGTTTGTTTGTTTGTTTTTTTTAAGATTTTTTTTTTATATATTTGACAGAGAGAGACAGCCAGTGAGAGAGGGAACACAAGCAGGGGGAGTGGGAGAGGAAGAAGCAGGCTCCCAGCAGAGGAGCCTGATATGGGGCTCGATCCCATAACGCCGGGATCAGGCCCTGAGCCAAAGGCAGACGCTTAACGACTGCACCACCCAGGAGCCCCCAGTGTTCCTATTTCTTAAGTTAGTGCCTTGCAACAGTGCCTGGTAAATTATTATTGATGGCTCTATGAATAAATAGATGAATGTATAAAACAAGAGAAAGGAGACGAAAGGAGGAAGAGAAAGGAGACGAAAGGAGGAAGAAAAAGGAAGGAATGAAGGAGGGAAATAGGTTATATCCCTTAAAAGCTCAGAATTAATTAAGTTCTATGAGGGCAAGTTTTTGAGTGTTTTGGCCACTGCTGAATTCCTAGTAACTAGAAATAAACCTCATCCATAATTATATTAGTGCTCAGTATTTGTTAACTGAATGAACTACCCTACTCTTACACAACCTCCTACCCTTCAGTATGCATACAGAAACTTTGGGTCGAAGTGGCAACATAATCAGCAATTACAACACTGATGACTGTATATTTGGGCAACAGATGTATTAATTATAAATTAAGTTACATTACTTAGAAGAACTCAAAAAGAACATAAAAATAACTCAGTCATGCTTGGATCTTCAGGAATATATTACACAGCTAAACTGTGGAATGGCATTTTCAGGGTCAGAAGTGTAAGAGTGTGTGTGTGTGTGTGTGTGTGTGTGTGTGTGTGTGTGTGCTGAGGGGCGAGGGAGGAGGAAGAGAAAGGACATAAAGACATGCTCTGATAAGAGAAAAGAAGACAACATTTGAGAAGCAGTAAGAAATACCTATTTCTTTTTGTTACTATGTATTCTTTATAGGTATGTTATTGTGTACAGTATTTTACAGATTTTATTAATTAATTATTTATTTATTTTAGAGAGAGCGCATGAGTGGGAGGGGGAAGGGAGAGGGAGAGGGAGAGAGAAGCTCAAGCAGACTCCCTGCTTGAGCTTGGAGCCCAACGCAAGGCTTGATCTCATGACCCTGACATCATGACCTGAGCCAAAACCAAGAGTCAGATGCTTAACGGACTGAGCCACCCAGGTGCCCCTGTTATTGTATATTGTGTTTTAAATTGAGAAGATCTTATCGCAGCAATGCTTTCATACTTGTTCTCTATTTCATTTCTCAGCCTTGTTAAAATACTAGTTTCTCTTTACAGCACTGTTTGTAAACTTATCCTACTTTTTTCATTGACAATTAGGGCACATTTTGAAAATTCACATAGCAAATTAACATTTGATATTTTTTGTATATTAAATATAGTCTTCTTACCAGGCTCCCCCCCCCCCACAAAAAAAAAGAAAGCTATGCAGAGTAGGAAAGAGTAGGTCTAAAATGAATAATATTTTTCAGGGAGCCAGAACAGTTAGGGTACTATGTCTTGTGTATTTATTTCTGGGGTAAAGATATAAACAACAATGTGCTTTTCATATCAGGTCTTTAACAATACTTAGAGAGCATCCGTGTAGAGCATCTAATTCTTAAGCTTTATGCAGCTCTTGGCAGTGCAGCACACTAAAAATAGTATTACAAGGTCAAGAGCCTTTCAGCATAGTATTTTTGCCACGATTACATGGCCTTTCTTTCTTTTTCGCTCAGTGTCCTCATGTTGAGCAAGGATGATAACTCTGTCTCTACTTACCTAAAGATTGAATGGATAACTGTGTTCAAAAAATAATTTAAAAAGAGGATTTTTAAATCTGGAATGCTTAATGGTAAAATTTACGAGAACATAGTTACATTAAATATTAAAATAAAACCATTTTCTATGTTCTCACTTACATGAGAGAGAGCAGGTTCTCAATTTGAATATGCTGTGTAGAATTTGTGGAATGCTGCGCACTTTAAATAATTTTTAGTTGGGAAGCTTTTCGTGTTTGGCTGTAATTGCTCTTTCAAGGAAAATCTTCAGTATTATTAAAGGAAGAACTCTGAATGTTACAGACTCATTTAGAAAAAAAAGAATAAAAATACAAGCTATTAATATAATTTTCCTTCAAAGCTCTTAAAATGTATCTGAGAGGTCATTCCTGACAGCATTTGTTTTCCTCATAGTGCTATATCTGCATTATTCCTGGAGTAAATTATTAACATGAGGCCTTATTTGAAATTCCACACTACTGAAAAATTACCGGGGTGATAGTTTTACCTTGGTGATCCTTTTCTCTAGCATGGTATTTACTAATGGAGAAATAGTATTTCTGTTTGCTCTTTCCTTTTGTTTTAGTTGTCACTACCATATATATTGTGAATAAATGTTTGGGAGTAATTTTGCCTTTTAAGTATCATAAACATTAACAAATGCTGTTTGATTCACTTACAAATTATATGAGAAGAGCCATGAAATTTTCCTAACCTTTTCTGCAGCTCAATAAATCACAAACAGACAAGAAAGTTAAGCACTGCTTCAGTGGGAAATCGGCAGACAGATGTAGCACACATTCCCCTCAAAATAATTCAGAACCTGTTTCAATTTATCAAATGCCTACTTTATCTGTCAAAACAATGTCCTTTCTCAAATAAAGGGCATTGTTTCTGTAGCAAGAAAAAGGTTCTGATGTATTGTTATCTGCAAATGGATGGCGGAATAATGGAACAACAGGCAGTGTTTCAAACTAAGAGATCAAAGGCCAGAATGCATTACAAATCTTGTTAAAATAAATGAGGGTAAGAGCATAATTCCAATAAAGACATTTATAGTCTTAAACAATCTCTCTGTCTTTTTAAAAGAGACCTTTATAAATGAACCTAAATCCCCTTACAAACACCAAAAGGTTTTTGCTGCTTCCCTCAAAGAAGTTCAACATTCAAAGAAATACAAAATCGCAGAACTCTCATACAAGCTAGATAACAGTACTTTTCTTTATGCGGTGATGCTGTAGAATTTTACTGATGCTACTAATCTGTTCGTTGCATTTATCTGCGCACATAGTATTCAAGGAGGAAAACATTGTTCATAAAATATCCAAATCTAGAACATATTTTATTATGAAAGTGCTTAACTATATACATTTGTTCAACATTTTAGCTTGATTTTACAACGTAATCCCCTTGTTTGTGAGCAATTTTTCATAAGAAACCTTAGTACTTAGTATATAACAACTAAAATAAATCCTTTAATTGCATCTTAAGATGAAATATTTACTTTTTTAACAAGTATCAAGGAAATCCAAATATAATCAGGGCAATACCCAGCATTAAGGGTGTACTGTACTTGTACACAATCAGTTAGCTGTTATTTCCTAGCTGTTGTCATGCACAAACATTTGCTTTACCCTAAACGTGTCAGATATTTATGATGATTCCTGCAGCCTTGTTGATCTGGAGCTGAAATGTGACAATGCAGCCTGATGTGTCTGTCTTCTGTATGATTGCAGGTTGCTCTCCTTTTCTTTATTCTAGCTCTTTGTTTTGTTCGGTTTTGTTTTTAAATGCAACCATGACCTTTGTCAGTTGCCAGACTGTCTTCTTAAAACAAATCTATAACAATCTTGTTAAAAGAAGTTCTATATGCAGTAATAACCTTTGGAATTGAGGACTATAAAATGCATTAATTCATGATCATCAAATGATAAAACAGGCATTGATGACCATATATATTCACACAGTCCTATAGTTGAACAGTCTTTAAAAACTACTGGGGAGTTATTAAAGTTGTATTGACTGCATCAGTTTTCTGAGAACAATTCCTGGAAATGAAAAATGTTTTGTTTCCTATAATGTAATATAGATTGTGATGTCTACTGTCTGATACCCTAAGATTGTAAGATAATGTGATTAAACATAGTTTCACCATCAAGATTTTAGTTTTCTCGCTTATACCAAAAAATACATGAATCAAACAACAGTTATTTAAAAGAAATGTCAATTATGCAGTCAGGAAAAGGCTGGCATTAAGTTAAAGTTACTACTTTTTTTTTTTCAAAAACGCTTCTGTGTTCACCAAAACCCTTGGCAAAGAGATGATTCCATGAGAACAATTTCTACTCATACTTTTATACACCCTATAAAAGGAAAATATTAATTGGTGTCCTGTGGGACATTGTGCTTAAAATTACCTAGTAGGCCTGTGGAGTTTGTTCCACAGTATTTCAGTAGGCAATCTAATCACCAACCCATGCCAGTCCAAACCTCCCCTAATTTCCTGTTATATGCCATTGACAGAAGGAATGGCAAGACTTCATCCTGCCTTCAGGGAAGACACAAACTCGTACTAAAAAAGCACCTTAAACTTTCAGTTATTTTATTCACATTCTCTAAAACATCTCATGTACTCTAAGTCATAGACTTACATCATATGAATTGAAATTATAAACCAGGCTTTAAATATTTTTAAAATATATTATTCCACAAATTATTTGATTATTCATGCTTTTACTTTATTCCAAAAACACATATATACATAAATATGCTGTATATTCGTAAGCCCATTTATATATTTACATATTCAGGGAGTGTGTATTTGTATGTGTATAGACGTACACATACAGACGTACACATACAGACGTATGTGTACATATAGATGTACATTGTCTGTGATCCATCAGCTTATCCATTTATCCATCCATCTATCCAGTCTCAGTAATTAAGACTTAAAGCTTGAGTCAAACAGATTTGAATTCAACTTCTGTCTTAGGAGCTGTATGACTTTGAACAAGTTCATAAACCTCTCTATTCACTTCTGCTCATAACCCCATTCTGCGACCTCAGGCACTGAGGGGTTAGAACAACAGGTCCAGCTTTCTTCTTCAGTAAATTAAATTCTGGCAGAGGTTTGTCACAAGAACCTCATAAAACGTATTAGCGTATTCCAGCATGTGAAATTTGTCATCTGGGAGATCTGTGGACACATATCCTGATGTACTTGGGTTAATCTCATTTGTTTCCAGTTGTATGGTGAGTGTTAGAAAACTCTACACCTGCAGGGGGAATTTGACCAATGGCGTCCAAGAATATATCTTTGTTTGACAGAATATACTCGAAAGAAACACTGGGCTTTCTTACCTATTATCATAAACTCTACAGATCAAGGTATTTTTAAAGCTCTGCACAGGATCCGTCTATGCTTAAGACATGCCATTTAAAGTAGAAATACATGTGAGAGGAGAGAGAAGTTAAAAAGACGTTGAGTGGGAAAGTCTTCATCGTGGTGAAGTTTTTGTCTTGAGGACCTTCCACAGTGCACTCTAATGTCTGTCTTAAAATTCTCCTGGAAACTAAGGACGCTCACTAGCAGCACCAGCACCTCTAAGTACCTGAGTATGGGGGATGGGATAGAGTAAGAAAGGAGTCTCCAGTCTCCATATATTTCGTACGGTTTATCTTGCTTCTATGCAAGAACGATGGGTTAGGACAAATACATGACCACTTTGAATGATGTAGCAACCCATTATAAATATTAACATTTAAAAACACGTAGGCAACTTTATTAGATTAATAAAATAATTACCAAGAGCATTAGCCATCAATTCAAGGTTGAGAAAAATAAAGAAAAAAATCAAATCCCTCCTACTTCTCCCCAGAAGACAAGCACCGAGGACACCTGATACGAAGTGCAAATGATGACTCTGAAGAAGAAGATAAGGAGAAAAGATCATTCAGGGATGAACTTTTGTCTGGGGCAGCCTTCATTCAGAATCTGTATCTATAAACACAATAGGCGATATTTGGGTTGAATTTGAAGACTACACAATTCAGATAAACAATGGTTTCCTTGCTTGATTAGATAATTTGGTTAATATAGAAAACTCAATGAGGGGAGAAAAATTAATCATACAAGTTGGAAGGACTTGCAGTGCAGATTACTCATTGTTTTTAAATTTTTTCAATTTTAAAAATAGTCACAGTAGCAGCTTCAAATATCTTATTGAAAAGAACAAAATAATGACTTACAAAGTGAGTTATTTAAAACAATTAGTGTGGGATATTGTTTAAATTGATGCGTTTTGTGATTTAAATTGAGAAAGAGTAAGTAGTATAGAGACTATTACAAATACAGCTTATTTTTCCCAGTATCATACATGTTTTTAAAAGCCCAGTCATCTTTTTGATCACTTTATCATGTCTTCTTTTGAAATTTCTGTGAACAAAATTGAAAATATTATCAAATTTTAGAAGAGAAATTATAGCATTAACACACTGTAACAAATTGTAGGAAAATATGACTTTACTATCAAATGTCCTTATAGTAAATAAATGTATATACTCTTCAAGCTTATGATTAATAGGAAGACAGCATTAACAGACTAAAGCAGCAGTGATAATGCAACCATTGAAAGCAACAAAAATGCCTCTATGAATATTAAGTTGATGACTTTCTTCTGAAATAAAAAAAAATGTGCTTGGCACTGAAAATTAATGTGATTTCTCACATGTAAATTACCATATTTTAAACAAAAGATATTTTCAAGAACCATTTTAATCTTTGCTATATTTTACATATAGTACTTTCAAATTCATATTTCAGTGTTGACGTATTTCAAATAAAGAAAATGGACTGTTGTAATCCTTTGCAGGGTGTTTTCATTCAATTAGCTCTATCTTTCTTTTTCTAAGCAAACAAGATGGCAATTTACTCAAAGTCAACCCATAATAACATACATCAGCCAGAGTCAAACAAACACAGTGCTGCTCATGCCACACCTTTTAAAATCAAACAATTTTAAATAAAAGCAAACATGAACATAAATAGTGTTTCCCTTTGGAATTTGACTGTTGACAGAAAAATGATAAAAACATAAAAATGGTTTGATTTGTAAGGAAGTTAAATAATTCAGGAAATGTTTTATTAACTGATAGCAGAGAGAACAGGATTTTGGTCTTTGCATTATGCAGTAATGAAAGAATAAAATATATGATATGTGGCTTAAAAAAAAAAACTCTTCCTAACCGTATTAAAATTTCACAAGGTAGTTGAAAACCACATTCTTATCAAGCGCTCACAAAAAATATAATTGTTAAATATTTTTTTAGGTTAGCTTGCAACATTTTCCAAAGTGAAAGAAAAGCTGTGTGTCAGTATGTAGTTTTAAAAAGGGCTTCTGGTTTATATTTTCAGCGTATTATAGAACAGAAATTCAAAGGAAGCAGAATCTGAAACAACAAATAGACACAACAGTAGTCGGTTGGACTGTTCGCTGCAAAGAAACATTACTCTTATATGATGAAAATAGAGTTATCACCTCCAAAATCTTTTTGCCAAAGCATTTTTCTCTTAATTTAGACAAAATATAAGAAAATATAAATAATGATATTGTTACACAAAGTTTATAAATGTTCATAATTATATATTTGTACTAAATTTACTAATTATAAAACAAAAGCAAAATTCTTTATAAAACATCATTATTTGATATAATCAGGTACCAAATCATGTAAACCTAGCAAATGTCCTAAAATGAAAGTATATTAATTTTTCACTTACTCTCATATAGTTTAAATTTCATGTTAGTATAACAGCAGTAAGGAGTTAATGTTTCCAGACTTGGATTCTGGGTCCTTTATTTACTAACAATATGACATTTGGTATATTGCTAATTTCTTACTCCAAGTTTCTTTATCAAAAAAAAAAAAAGGCACATGCTAAAATGGGTAAGGGGAGATTGAAATAATGACTTAGGAGATCTAGTCTAAAATATGCATTATTGGTCAGTCTTCATTACTCATTTTAGGTTTCCTACATAGTAGTGCAGAACTTGCTTATGTTGGTGCACAATCTCCGAAAAAAAGAAGCAAAGACAAAAAAAACCCCCAAAAAAACAAAAACGAAAAAACAGTTAATTTTACAAGTTTTAATATATCCTTCAGTGACCGGGGTATTTTAATTGAAAATATGATCTGAATTGTCCTTATATGTATATAACTTTGCTTTTGAACTTGCTAAACATTTGAAGTAAGAAGCAGAAATGCTGTAAGTACTCTCATGTAAAGCATGTAACATTATAACTTGGTATAACTTATTTGGTATGTTGAACTTGGTGCCAGTGTTTTGCACGTTATATGCATAGTATATAGTCAGAGCTAAGACACATTCATAACTTTTAACATGGTAATTCTGCTTCTGATACCTCGACCTTAACATATAAGAGAGAAAATATAATATGAGCAAAATTTTGTCACTGTAGCATTTTTTTAAGTAAGCTCTAAGCTGAACTCGGAGTTCAAACTCAGAACTTCAAGATCAGGAGTCGCACGCTCTACACACTGAGCCAGCTGGGTATCACCATAGTATTTTTAAATATGAGGCATTATTGAGAATAATTCTTATGTAAGTTAAAATGTGGTGCCTGGCACTATTTTTAGTGATTGATAAATATTAGGACAAGAGAGAAAACACTAAGTCTGCAACAATAAATATTTTATCTACTTATTCTCTAGATGGGATATTATGCACCATCAGGATGAATACAGTTACATGAACAAAGGCTTCTGGCATAATATTAAATGTACATAGAAAAGTATAAAAACATTTAATGTAAGGCCTATCATAAAAGCGAATATAGGAAAAACAGTTTTAAAAATTTTCGGGTTCTTAGATTTGAGGAGTGTTTTCTTCTCATCCATTTTTAAGTCTTCATGTGGATTTTTTTATTTACAAAACAAAGAGAAAGCATTTTTAAAATCAACATTTGTATTTTCCCTGTACTATTATTCATCTTAAATAATTGGAAGAGGAAGATGTAATGAGCTTATGCTTGTTTTTGTAATTGTCCATGCATTTCCCTACTTCAAATGTCCGTATTATAGCTACCCCCCTTATCCTATTACTTTTTTACTTCCCATCTGGAGGTATTAGTTTACAGCCACTGGTACAGGAAAAATACTATTGTATAAAGAAATGAAGTGTAAGAGTTCTCATTCAGAGTCAGAAGTCAGAGTGAAAGAATGTATATGTAGGAGCGACCACAAAATTGCCATGCCTCTATTTAAGGGGGGTCACCTGAGACTGTGTCTAACTTGTGTCAACATATATGATATGGACACTGGATATAATGATCATTTACCTGAACAGAACTGTTTGTGTGAGCATGGCCTCTCTACAAATCTTGCTAATTGACGGTGTACTCAGTACATTTTGGGAAACATATCTTGTGCTTGCTGTAGAGCAATCCAGACAAACACATTGTTCTATCATAAGCATGCAAAACTTTTGTATTAGTAAGACTATTTCAAAACCGTTTCACTGAAAACAAAATCCTAGTGGGTTTCAGGAAAACTCTCATTTAAATCATCTTTTTTAGTAGGTTGTTTTATTTTTCAAGTGGACCTTTAAAATTTTTCAAATTATAAATCTTTATATTTCTTTCTTTTTTATTATGTTAGTCACCATACAGTACTTCATTAGTTTTTGTTGTAGTGTTACATGATTTATTGTTTGCGTATAACATCCAGTGCTCATTGCAATAGGTGCTCTCCTTAATACCCATCACTGGGCTAACCCATCCTCCCACCCCCCTCCTCTCTGAAACCTTCAGTTTGTTTCTCATAGTCCCTAGTCTCTCATGGTTTGTTTCCCCCTCTGATTTCCACCCCTTCAGTTTTCCTTTCCTTCTCCTAATGTCCTCCGTGCTATTCCTTATGTTCCACATATAAACGAAACCATATGATAATTGTCTTCTCTCTGCTTGACTTCTTTCACTTAGCATAATCCCCTCCAGTTCCATCCATGTCGATGCAAATGGTGGGTATTCATCCTTTCTGATGGGCAAGTGATATTCCATTGTATATATGGACCACATCTTTTTTATCCGTCTACATAAAATATTAAAAATATAAAGATGCTAGTTATGTAACTAGTCCATGTACTATGGGAAATATTTTATATATCATATATATATATATATATGCATTCTTAAATTCAGAACAAAATAAAAATTATTCATATATGGATTTATGTAAAGATAATTAGAGATAAATAAATATGCTTCATTTTTAAAAGAATGTTGACCATCCACTTTCTCTCTCACTCAAATTATCTTCTCCATGACTGCCTTAGCCATGCAGAAAGCAAAGCAAAAAAAAATTACTGTGCCTGAAATGAGTTTTACTATAGAGTGTATTATTTGTGTTATAAATGTATTATATTATAAAGTTGAGCAGATTTTCAACTTGTTGATACTTAATCCATATTCTACTTCTAAAGAGTATAGATTAAAAGTATAGAAAAAATATCCGGAGTAATGTAAAATGATTGTTTATTTTCAATAATAAAGTTCTCGATCAAAGACATAACCCTAGAAATACTAGAAATACATCTAGGAATGATAATAAATTATTAAGTCTCAAAGAGGAAAGGATGGTATTCCTTTTTTTGAAAGGATGATAATATTTAAGGCTCAACAATTTCCAGAAACAAAAATACATTCATTTATATATAGTATGTTATTATAAATTTACTTAAAAATAAAGAAGATAAATATTTTTCTGGGAATTTCTCAGATGAGGGGAAAAAAAGGCTCAGAAGACTTAATAACTTGCTTTGGTTTCCTCAGAATTGAAAACCTTGATTGAATGACACCCGTTATAAAATGCAAATAGCACTTTTAAGTCACAAAATGTAGGCAGTCATAGAATATCATTCCAGTATACATAAGTGGTGCACATTGTGAGTAGAGCTGGCATGCTAAAGCTAAATACAGAAAAGCAGAATGGAGATAAAAATATAAGTATTTTATCCAAAATGGAAGAATTATAGTTTGGTTAATATATGCAATATCATCAGGGTGCCCAGGTAGCTCAGTCGGTTAAGCATCTGACTCTTGATTTCAGCTCAGGTCATGATCTCAGGGTTGTGACATCGAGCTTGGCCTCGCGCTCCACACCTAGTGTGGGGAGATTCTCTCTCTCCTTCCACCCCTTCCCCTCCACTTGCACTCATGCTAGCTCTCTCAAAATAAATGTGTGTGTGTGTGTGTGTGTGTGTGTGCAATGTCTTCAAACTTTTCTGACAAGTGTTACCTGCAAAATCTTCAATAGACATAAGTGGTGCTATGTAAGCACAAAACATATAATAAATAAAATAAGTTTTTGGGAAAATAGATTTAGAGACCCATATTAAATTTAGTGGACTCAGATTTTTGCCCTGAAGTTCAAAAAATAGAGTTTATGATTCTTAGAAGAATTTGTACTGGCAACCATATATCTTTCAAGGCAATACTAACCATGACACTAAGTACTGTAGTATTTGGAAAGATATACAGTAAAAATGATTGCTTAATGACAACTTTAAAATGAAAAATTTCTTGGCTATTTAAAAGCGTGATAATTAATGGTATCTATATTGAACTCTTCTGGAGTTCTTATCCTCTTTGAGTTACAAATCAAAATGTAGGAATGTGCTATGCTTGTGTGTAGGTCTTCAAGACTAGAGCCAGTTAGTGATATATGGTTTATTCAACTACATCTCCCCTAAAATCTATGGAATTATTTTGGGATTATGTGACACATGGAGTTCTATGTGTTATACCTGAAGCCACCTTCAGATATGACCCATGGCCCAGGCCCAAGAACTGAATGATGCTTTGGTGCCTGATGATTAAATATTGACGAGTGACCTGGTGAGACTATCAGTCTTGTTAAAAGAGATAATTCTGACAATTAATGCTAAAGTAAAATTAACAAACAAAACCTCTTGGCTTCATACACATGAATGCACATAGTTTACAAACCTAGATGTGCCATCACAAGATTAGCATTCTAATTCCACACAGACCTCTGAATGCTTTTTGCTCACTTTGATGTTCTTCAAGACTTCCTTTAGTTTTACTTTAACCTAACCCAAAGTTCCCAGGGAATATTCAGTTCAAGTTACTGGAAGCAAAAGGGTAGAAAATGTCAGTCATGAAAGTAAGGCATGTCATAATACAAGTGTGAGTGTACAGATACGGGAAAGTTTGCTGGGACACAGAATAAATCCAAGGAAATCAGTTGTAGCACAGAAAAAAAAAAAAGTGGTCTCTGGAGATTTAAAAAGGGTTCAGAATCCTGGGAGTCTTAGTACTCACAAAGGAACTTGCATATTCTAGCTGCCCAGAAATAGGTCTGGTGAAAAATCTCCCCCAAATTGACACTCTAACGTGCATTTTTTTAAATTTTTTTTAAAGNACAGATATGGGAAAGTTTGCTGGGACACAGAATAAATCCAAGGAAATCAGTTGTAGCACAGAAAAAAAAAAAAAGTGGTCTCTGGAGATTTAAATAGAGTTCAGAATCCTGGGAGTCTTAGTACTCACAAAGGAACTTGCATATTCTAGCTGCCCAGAAATGGGTCTGGTGAAAAATCTCCCCCAAATTGACACTCTAATGTGCATTTTTTTAAATTTTTTTTAAAGATTTTATTTATTTATTTGACGGAGATAGAGACAGCCAGTGAGAAAGGGAACACAAGCAGGGGGAGTGGGAGAGGAAGAAGCAGGCTCATAGCAGAGGAGCCTGATGTGGGGCTGGATCACACAATGCCGGGATCATGCCCTGAGCTGAAGGCAGAAGCTTAACCGCTGTGCCACCCAGGCGCCCCTAACGTGCATTTTAAATTGAGCTTATTGCATCACATAATTCCATATGAAAGGAAGAAATTCTGAGTGAAATGTATCTGCATATTGATAATTATGGAGATTACAATTGAGTCTTCTGGAATGTAATAGTGAATAGCAGTGCAAAGTACTTATTAGTGCAAATATACTTAGCAAAGACATGCTTGCTTTTGGTAAGAGCAGATATACTTTTTTTTTTCTTTTAAAGTATGTGAGACTAGTAATGAAAACTGTTAAGAAAACCATAAAGTAGAATGGGGAAATGAAAAATGAAAAATGTGGTAGAAACCCTGTTACCTGTTTCAAACAGTGTTTCCTAGAAACCTCAGCAATCATAATGATCCATAATACCTCAGATATGTTTTAGAATACTTTTCTTTTTTCATGTTCTCATGAGTGCCCATTAATATAACAGCTGTGCTCTGAGTTTGCTATAGAAGCTTACACAGATGCTGAATTTGTGTTCTAAAGGCCAGAGACACAAGCACTTGGAGCAGGTTTTACTTCCTTTGGTTTTTATTCACTTGGTAAAACTTATATATAGCAGGAAGATAAGTTTTACAAGATCAATGGAAAAAGTTTCTGTGATTTTTATTGTTTTTAGTATCATTAATGACTAATTGTTGCCTCTGAAACCAAGTGAAGTCTCCTAGTCTTGATTTGGTATAAATGCCATTCCAACTTGCTATCACACACTTCTTTTAGAGCCTGCACAAATTAAACTACCTCCTTTCTCTCAGAACACGTTTGCATTTTTTTCTAGTTGGCATGCTTTTATTTCACCGATATCCCCCCCAAAACCATATGAAACACATACTTGCAACTATTATATACTGCATCATATCCTCTTGTAGCAAAAATAAGAACTGTTTTTTTTTCCCCTTTCTGTTCCTAACCTTGCTTGGGAAACTCTAAAAAAGGAATATTCTCAATTAATGTACTTTGAACTAAATTGCAAAAGAGATTCTTAAATTTTGTTAGGAAAATAGTATATTTAATTTAAAATGAACTAAATCTAACTATTTAAGTTTTGAAAAATGTACCGTATATAAAATATGAAGATCACCTTTCACTGTAAACATCAGAAAAAATACCCCCCAAAAAAACCAACAACACTGCTGAAATTGTATTAAACCAATAAAATAACATCAGGAGTGTGAGTTTGAATGTGAGGTTTAATATTAAAAATAGAGTGCAAAAATGGTTCCAGAATTCATTCCTCAAAAAAGATTTTGAAAAAGATTTGTATAAAGTGTTATAATGAAATTAAAAACCTTGACTGTAATCTAAAGCATGATAATATCTAACCATTAAATAGCTTACCATGCCGCACAAACTTGATCGGTATTTACCCATTTAATGCTTATAATTGTATAAGTCCTCCTACATGTGGTAGGAAGAGAGTACCACTTTAAATTTTTTTTCCTTATAGTCCCACTCTGGGGTTCCAGCCGATTTTCAGAAAACAACAGAAGTGGAACCTGACAACATTTCGAGCCAACCATTAGTCAAGAAAACTTCAAACACTTACATATAGAACTCTGAAATTAAGCTTTTGTCCTGCCAGTCATTGTCAACAAATGGAGAGAAATAATTATTTTATTCATTCAAAATGAGGCTTAAAGTTTGCGTCTCTGCTTTTTTTCATCTTATACTGATTGAGAATGTGAATTCACATATGCAAGATTGCTTAGGACCATGGAATTTAAGGCTGAAATTGACAGAAGTCCACACACAGATGTACGTTCTCAGCCTATCGTAGAGGCGGTTTCCTTGTATTGCACCCATTATATTTGAAGACCTATTTCCTACATTCTTGCACCTTTCACTGAGCCACCCAGGCACCCCAAGATCATTTAAGTTCGAAGAATTGAAATACATATTTCATAAACATTTTGAGATAAACATCTTAAAATAGATCAGATACCCATATATGAAAATAAGCATATAAAACAAAATAGAACATGCATTATATATGTTTCAGGGTTAAAGAGATTTTTTTAAATGCTCAAACATTTATCTGTTTTTAATTTAATGGGGAGACTTAATTTTTTTAAAAGAGTAACAAAATTCATACTTGATTTTACCTTGTACTTCAGAAATTACTACATGGAAATGTATTACAAAAGACTGGTTTAGATTTTAAAGCCTTACCTGGACATGGTCTTATTAGAAATTATGGCAGTTAATACCTGGTTTAACTACTGCTATATTCAAATTGTATAAATGTCTAAACTGGAACTTTTAATTTCAGTAACATACCCTGCTAATAAGGATTTTTCTTTATTTCCTTTGGCTAATATATAGACTCTTCTAAATAATAGGATTTTGAAGCTGACATGAATTTTATGGGTAAATCATCTGGTCCAGTCTACTAGTCATGTAAATTAGTAAACTGGGATCAAGGATATTTTAGTGACTTGGTCAAAATTACACTACAGTTGGAGGACAAATCAAATATAAAATTATGGTCTGAATCTTTTCACTCGAAAAGAAGGATCAAAGAAATTCAGAGTACCTACGAAATTTCTCTGTGTCTGTATTTCCTCTGTTAAACGTGTTTACTCATCTCATAGATAGGGCCTTATTAAGCCAGACATAACTAGATAGAAGAAGAAAGAATGGTGGGCACCTGGGTGGCTCAGTCGGTTTAGCATCTGACTTCAGCTCAGGTCATGATCCCAGGGTCCTAGGATCGAGTCCCACATCGGGGGTCCCTGCTCAGCAGGGAGCCTGCTTCTCTCTCTGCCTGCTGCTCCCCCCCGCTCGTGTTTGTTCTCTCTCTCTCAAAAATAAATAAATAAAAATACTTTAAAAAAAAAGAAGAAGAAAGAATGGCTATTTGCATTCAGATTCATGACTGGAAACAGAAGAGAGCTTAGAAATCACTTACAGATATTTCACAGACAGACTCTGTGGCCTCTCTATCTTCACACCACTCTCTAGTGTATTTAGACAGGATGTTCTTACGACTCTGAATGTACCTTATGAGGAATTGGCCTCACTGAAGCACTGCCTTTCCCCAGTAAAAACAAGGTACGAAATTAAATAGTTCAAGTTCAGAGTGTATTAGCAAATGTTAAGTTCAGCTGCTTTTAACAAGCTTTAAAATATAGTGACTTAAACAAGGCAGAACTCCATTTCTCTCGTATTTCAGCAAAGCAGGAGATAAACATAGGACCAAACTTTCTGTTTACACAAGAGAAGGAGATGTTTCAAACAAATGGAAGGATTGGTTTTCATAAGAAATAAAGATTCTTGGATTGTCCTAACAGGAGAAAAGACAGAACATGTAGATAAAGAAGCAGATAGGCTTGTCATTCTGGTGGTGGGACCAGAAAGCAGGTAGTTCATAGATTATTCCTTTATTTTTTGAAAACAAGTTTGAGAAAGGATCATCAGCAGTGTGCAGACTTGGTTGTGTATACATGTAGGAACACAGGGTTTAGAGAGGAGACTTCATGATAACCTAGAAAGAATATAAACTACAGAGGCCAATAAAGAAATACTGGGCACTGGCTAGGATTCTGATACATGGGTCCATCCTGGAAGACTGTCAGAATTCACAGAAACTAAAGTTGTGTGAATAAAATGGTAGTTGTGTTAGGTTTTCATTACACCATAACGTGACTATTTATCATATTTTCTCTTATCAGACTGTAAACTCATCAGATGGAAGAGCTGATTTAAATTCTGCATCCCTAGCATTTCATACAGATCATACGGACGCAAAACTTTGTTGAATGAATGGATGTTGTGCATTATTAAAAATGTGGGATAATCAAAAATTTCATGTTCAAATATGTCCAAAGATAATGCTCTATTAAAGACAGATTTTGCATGTTATATACTAACATACTTTTAGCACATGATCCCTGAAACTCATAGACAATGAAAATAAATGCTTTTATATAGAGCCTGTATTTTGGTTTACACTCCACGCTAATTCAGTGCTCAAAAAGAACAATCAGAATTTTCATTGCCCCAGGCCACTATGATTTCTACATAATACTGACTTTCTGAGATTTTCAAAACATTGCTTATAATAGGCCACTTTGTTTCATTCTAACCTGAACCCTAAATACGGCAGTTATTTATTTATTTTTTTTCTCTATAGGCTGTATCACTCAGGTCTATGGCGTGTCCTTGAAAGACAAGAAAACACCTAAAAATAAGGCCTAGCAACTCTACTATATGGCCATGAAATTCTTCATAAAATGGAAAATGGAATAGTTACATTGATTATTTCAGTGTCAGAGATGTTCCACAGTTGGAGTTTTGGCACCTTTTGAAGTTGCATTTACTCTTTTAGGCTGTTAAGGCACTATTTAATGCATCAATTGAGTCATTTAGTCAATAAAAGTATCCTTGACTCCTAAAAGAGTTAATGTACCTTTTCAGTGGTGCTTCACTTAGAAAAAGGAATCAGTTAAAACACTGAACAAATCAGATTTAGTATTAGTTAAAATGCACATTTTTCAAAACAATGACTTCTTTTCAACCCCAATGAGATACATATTATTTGTAAACAAACTCCTAGACTCACAGAGGAAGAAGCGTTCTCTGTTTAGAAATGTCAGTGGAATGTAACACTGTCATAGAATAATGATCTCTTGTTCCCACATAAATGCCTAGGGAAAACTAAGATGTTCATTTTCAAAGCAGGAAACATTGATCCACTGGGTATGTCCTATTAAAATGACTTTATTTTATTCCATCAAATAGCAGATGTAAATTCAGTCATTTAGTCTGATAGATGTAGGTTCCAGAGAATGACATTTGTGTGCTACAGTACTGATAAATAGATGAAAATCATTGCATTCTGCTTTGCTTTATTTGTCAGCAAAACGGAATTAAGTTTGTTCATGAACACTCTAAGGTTTCATATTGGCAATTTAGAAATGGTATATACTGATTTTATTTTTCTTTGATTTCTTTTAAGTAAGCCTTTTCCAGATCTAATGGTCATTCAGTTACATAATTCTGAATTATATGCATTCTATTGAGAATTCTATATATTGTTATATATCAGAAAGTAGGCACTGTAACACAACATCTGAGGATTTGTGGCCAATGACTGTTCAAATGAAGGTAAATGTTACCATAATAAAAAAAATGATGGAGAATCATGCCTGGTTTTGATAGTATTTTAATCTGAACAGCAAAAAGAAAAGATGGCCAGAGCTCTGGGGGGAAAGACGGAAAAGCACAGAGATTTATATGTTCAAATAATGTGCATGTACATACATATAAGTCTGTGCACAGACGATCTGTAGGTGGACACATTCCGCATGATGAATAGTCACATAATCCCTTAGAGCAGTTTTCGTACCTATCCTGATGGTGTTCGCTGTGGTACATGCCGTGTCTTACCGGCAATTCACAGTAAAACCGTGATACAAATTAATGGATTCAGAATAAGCCTTTATATCATTTCTTTCATCAGGATCTAAATTTCACGTTACCACCACTTGTGTAGCTGGCTGAATGCAGTGGTTTGTTTTTTGCCATCCAAGCATATGATATTATAGAAATATAGAGTCAAATGAAAAAGTACTTTTTATTGAAACAATGTACACTTCTTTTCAAAATGGGGTCATTACATAGCATTTCTGAAATGAAAAACTTTAAAGGGTAGTGATTATCAGTAAGATGAAGACTGTACAAAATATCCTAAGAGGTGTGGGTTTATCTCAGAGCTTAATCTATTATTTAAAGGGAATAAGTTTCCCATGTCTTGCTAATGTATTTTAAGAAAAGATGGCTTCTCGTCAGGCTTATCACACGGCACCCCTCACTCCATCTGCTCATACCGATCTTCTCATATTTTCTCCTGTTTTGTACCCATAACCATAGGCCCCGTTGATGTTCTTGTTCTTCTGTAACTTCTCTCTAGTGCTTTTGCTTTTGTTTGGGTAATGTCGTCTATACAGCCATTGTCTCACTGGAGACATAATGCTGTTAAACCTAAACAGATGCATCTAGGCACTGTCAAGTGGGGAAGATCTTAGGTGGCTGATCCTGGAAGATTACACAGAGAGAAGGCAACGTAAGCAGTGAGTGGAAAGAGCAGTAACAAAGACTTGCCAAAGGAAAGGCAAATCCACAACTTGGTTATTGTGGTTGGGGTAGAATAAAAACAAGCCTTAAACTATTGATTGAGCTCCGTGGTCTCAGTCTAAAGGTTTCTCCTGCCACGGAAGAGAGTACCAGCAGGCATACTGAGCCCACATGTGCATAATATATGACCTTGGCTTCACCGAAGAGATCATTGTGGTGATAGGTACCAAGGACTTCTGTACAGGTTGCCTTCACACGTTGCAGTCCTGGCTAGTCACTGTTGGTGATGCAACATCACCAGCGTGCCACCGCTCCTGTGCCATCCACACACACAAGTGCTACATGAAGGAGTCACTCTAAGACACATGTGCCATTCACAAGCACGTGTTGAAAAGAGCAATACAGAGTCAAGCCCTCTACCTTACTTCACCTTACTTTGACACTACTGCTCATTCTCTCATTTTCTCTTCATGTGATCCTTCAGATTTTGGCATGCTATACTTTTTTCCTCCCAAGTACATTTTTACCCTTAAATAAACAATAACAAAAACTCCTGGTCTCTCTCCATCAGGTCCCAGTGTCCTATTCTCCGCCCCTCCACCTGCTATATTTTCCCCATCTTGCAGTTGGCTCAGAAAATTTGAAACCCAGAGATTTTCTCCATCATTAAATATGTTATTTTACAGAACTTTCCCAATTATATGATACAAGTGATTAACCAGAGCTTTAATTAGATTTTTAAAATAATAAATCAGATTAGAAGATGCATTTTATTTTAATACTTGACAACTCAAGACTCATTCATGAAACATTTTTCATTTCTCCACCCACCTACGTTTTAACGTATCTCACCAAGTGCTATTTTCTCAAAATTATTCCACCATCTCGATGCATAAGGGCAGACACATTTCCTTTCAAATCTATTTTTACTGACTCTTTTGCTTCAGAGACAAAAATCAATTAGGATATACTTAAATACTCTAATTTAGCATCAAAAATTACAATCAGTAGGACTAACATTTTCTTGGTTATATTTCTAAATGAAAAGTGAAAGGGGGATATATATTGGCACATTTAACTGAATAAATCAATACAATTCCAAATCATTCTGTTTTATTTTAAAGTGCCTTTGTTTAAAAAAAATCTATAGTGACTAATTTATGAACTCCTAGAATCATTTAATAACCTTGTTTAACCTTTGAAATGTTTCATAACTTTAAAAAGCCCGATGAATGCTATAATCTCAGAATTACTAACTTCCTTTCAAGTAGTAGGATATGCACGAATGGACCTAGATTCCCTTTAATTTCACTGAATACACTTCCTTGTATGACCCTCTCCACATCTCCATTATTTCTGCTATCATAAGTCAAAAAGCCTATTATGTTTATAAATGCTGAGAGCAGGAGTGAACTTGTTAGCAGCTTGCATACTTAGAGTAAATGAAAAATGTAATACCAGGAGATGGGAAAATTTTCAAGCTAACTTAAACTGGTAGGACTTTGTTTGTTATGTGCCACTCACTAAATAAGAATTTGTTTCCTACTATGCACCATATGATCATATATATTGAAAGTACTTAGATACAGGGAAATTGCCATGTCCAGGGTTGGCAATTTTTATAGTTCTTTTACCAAGATACTTGCTTAATTCTCTGCCCCCTTCACGTGGTGTGTGTGTGCATGTGTGTGTAACTCTTGGAAACCACAAACATTTATTAAGTGAGCATTTAAACTTTGTTAATCAAATGTAGAAAACAAAATACATAAAGACACATTTCCTGGTCACAAGCATATAGTCTCAGTGGGAGAAAGTTAACAAACATAAATCAATAGAAAATAATATAAAGCAATACATCACTTATTGCTTTGTTTTATGGCCTAATAGTTTCCATAGGAACTAAGAGGAGAAGGATATAATTGGACAAAAGTCAGAAACGAGGTAAATGGCAGTAGTAGTGCTTTACTTAGTACCTGCAGACAAAGAGAAAGTACAGGCTAAAGATACAGGGAGGCCTCCCAGAATTATTAAAAGAGAGAAAGAGAAAGAAAGAAAGAAAGAAAGAAAGAAAGAAAGAAAGAAAGAAAGAAAGAAAGAAAAGGAAAGAAAGAAAGAGAGAAAGAAAGAAGGAAAGAAAGAAAGAAAGAAAGAGAAAGAAAGAAAGAAAGAAAGAAAGAAAGAAAGAAAGAAAGAAAGAAAGAAAGAAAAAGAAAAGAAAAAGGTATGAATTCAAAGGCTCCTTACATTTTCTTAACCAGTCATTCTCCCATGGGGTACGTTTATCCCCAGCAGACATTTGGCAACGTCTGGAGTCATTTTTGACTGTCACTACTGAGCTAACAGTGTGAGTGTTGGCGAAACTGGGAGGGGAAATAGGAGGCAGATAAAGGCCAGGGGGCAGATAAATGATACTACTAAATATTCTGTATGATGCACAGGTTAGCTGCCTCACAACAAAGAGAATTATCTTGTCCAAAATGTCAATAGTACCAAGGTTGAAAAACCTTGTCCTAAATATGTGAGCATGGTAAGTAGGTTTTGCACATCTCAAATCCCATATCAGGTTGTCAGCTTTCGCTGCATTTACCAGCCACACACGTGGTGGTAACATAGTGCTTAGATTCCAAAGAAAAGAAATAATGATAAAAAGGGTTATCCTGATCCCATTAATTTGCATCACTAAAACATATGGAGTGCCCATTAGTACTTCACATTATATACTACAGTGTATACCATGGGGAAGCATAGTGTCTTTCTATTTACTTAGGTCTTTAATTTCTCTCAACAGTGTTTTATAGTTTTCAGTATCTGGGTCTTGAAAATAAATTTATTCTTAATTATTTTATTCTTTTTAATGCTATTGTGAATTGAATTATTCTCTTAATTTTCAATTTTGAATTATTCATTACTAGTGTAGAGAAATACAATGATTTTTTAAAAAGCCACTTTACCGAGCTATGATTGGCATCCAGAAAATGTACATATTTAATATATGTATTTCATGAATTTGGAAATAAATATACACCTGTGAAACCATCACCACAACCTATGCCATAAAGATGCCTATCATTTCCAAAGGTTTCCTCCTGAACTGCATATTTTGTGTGTATGTGTATGATAAGAGCATTTAACAGAAAATGTACTCTTTTAGCAATTTTTAAAGTATACAATACAGTTAAACCTTGAACAATACAGGTTTGAAATGTGTGCATCCTTTTACATGAGGGGATATATATATATATATATATATATATATATAATCTCCAGCCATGTGTATATATGTATATATATAGCATATAGCTATATAAACTAAGTATATATATAACATATAGCTCATGTGGTATATATATAGCACATGACTGTAAATGTATTTTCGCCCTGACTTGCATAACTTTTTCTTTATTCTAGCTTACTTTATTATAAGAATAGAGTATTTTTTAAGACCTATAATATACAAATTATATGTTAATTGGCTTTTAGTGGTGAGATATCTAGTCAACAGTAGGCTATTAGTAGTTAAGTTTTTGGGGAGTCAAAAGTTATAAATGGATTTTCAACTGCACAGGTGGTCAGGACCCCTAAAACCTGTATTATCCAAGAGTCAGCTGTACATATTGTTAACTATAGGCCCTATGAACTACAGTAGATGGCTGGGACTTACTGATTTTGCATAACAAACTGTGTCCTTTGACCATCACATGCCTGTTTCCCCTGCCCCCAGCTCCTGTAATGACCACTGTGCTTCTGTGAGTTTGACTTTTAGGTTCTTTTTCTTTTTTTCTTTTAAATTCTTTATACAAGTAATATAATAATATTATTCTTCTGTGACTAGCTTATTATACTTAGCATAATGCCCTCTCAGAACATCATATTTTCACAAATTATATTTTATCCCTTTTTAAAGCTGAATAAGTCTATTATATATAAATACCATGTTTTATGATAATTTATCCCTTTTTAAAGCTGAGTAACAGTCTATTATATATAAATACCATATTTTCTTTATCCGTTCATCCATCACTGTACATTTAGGTTTCTTCCATGTCATGGCTATTATGAATAATCCTGCAGTGAAGAGATGGACACACATATCTCTTTGAGATCCTGATTTCAATTCCTTTGGATAAATACCCAAAAGTAGTATTGCTGGATCAAGATAGTTTTATCTTTAATTTTTTGAGGAACCTTCGTGGTATTTTCTGTACTGGCTGCAGCAATTCATATTCCCACCAAGAGCGTGTAAGAGTACTCTTTTCTCCACAAACTCCTCAATACTTTTTTTTTTTTTTGGATATGAGCTATTCTAACAGGTGTGAAGTTGTATCTCATCATGGTTTTTATTTGCATTTCCTTGATAATTAGTGATATTGAGCACCTTTTCATATAGCTATTGGCAATTCATATGTCCTTATTGGAGAAATGTCTTTCTCCACTTTTTAATAAGATTTTTTTTGTTGTTGTGTTATAGAATTTTAAAAAATATTTTGGATATTAACCCTTTATCAGAAATACAGTTTCTAAGTATTTTCTCCTATTCCTTAGGTTGCCTTTTCACTATGTTGATTGTTTCCTTTGTGCAGAAGCCTTTATTTTGGTAAAATTTCATTTGTCTATTTTTGCTTTTGTGGTCTGTGTTTTCAGTACCATCAGTGTCACATGCAAGAGATAATGGTTAAGACCAATGTGAAGAGGTTTTTTACTTTTTTTCTAGAAGGAGTTTTATGGTTTCAGGTCTGACATTTCAGTTCTGAATTCATTTTGAGTTGATTTTTGTGTACAGTGTGAGGTAAGGTATCTCTTATAATTTGCTTCTTAAATAATAGAGGAGAGCATAAGTTGTTAGTAATTATATGCTCATTTTATAATTACGCACACATACACACACACACACACACACTGCACAGTTATCTTTACTTTTTGTGTTTGTGTATGTATTCAGATTACTGTTGGGTGTTGCTTACTTTCAGCCTAAAAAACTTCTTTTAGTACTTTTTGCAGGATGGGTCTGCTAGCAACACATTATATAAGTGTTTGTTTTGAAATGCCCTTATTTTGCCTTTATTTTGGAAAACTAGTTTGCTGGAGATAGGATTCTAAATGTGTTTTTGTTTGTTTGTTTTTTGTTGTTGTTTTCACTTTTGGCACTTTGAATATGTCATCCTAATTTTTCAGTCCATTGTTTTTGCTGGTAAGTCAGCTGTTAATCTTATTGGTACCCCACATGATAGGTAATGAGTGTTTTTTCTCTTACTGCTTTCAAGATTTTTTAAAATTTGTCTTTCTACATTTTAGTTTGATTTGTTTGGATATGGATCTCTTTGTGTTTATTCTACTTGGAGTTTGTTGAGCTTCTTGGTTGTATAGACAAATATTTTTCATTAAATTTAAAGTTTCAGCTACTATTCAAATATTTTTCTTCCTTTTTTTCTGTCCTCCATTTCTATTATGCTCATTACTCATTTGTCGGTGTGCTTAATGGTGTCACATATTCCATTGAATCCCTTTGATTTTTCTTCATTATTTTTTATCTTTGCTTCTCAGACTGTACATTATCTATCAGTCTACTTCCTAGTTTACTTCTTTCTTTTGTAAGCTGAAAATTCTTTTCAGTCTTCTATTGAATTTTTCATTTCGGTTATTATACTTTTCAACTCAAAATTTTCATTTGGTTCTTTTATAAGAGTTTCATATTTTAAATAATAGTTTCTGTTTGTTGAGACAATGTTTTATCTTTGTTGGTTATTTGGACATGGTCTCCTTTAATTTTTTGAACATATATTTTTTAAAGATTTTATTTATTCGACTGAGATAGAGACAGCCAGCGAGAGAGGGAACACAAGCAGGGAGAGTGAGAGAGGAAGAAGCAGGCTCCCAGTGGAGGAGCCTGATGTGGGGCTCGATCCCATAACGCCAGGATCACACCCTGAGCCGAAGGCAGAACACTTAACCGCTGTGCCACCCAGGAGCCCCTGAACATATTTTTTAAAAAATACAATAATACAACATTTGCTTTGAATTGTCTTTCTTCGTTGCTAAATCCTACATCTGGATCCCGTCTAAAGAAATTTTTATTGCCTGTTTATTTGGTTTTTGGTTATATCTCATGATTCTTGCATTTTAGGTAATATATTGTAGCAACGGTGGATAATGATCTGCTCACCAAGGAGTTGATGTTGCTGTTTACTTAGTCATTTATTTATTTAGTGACTTGGCTGAACTAATTCTGTGAAGTCTATTTCCCCTGCAGTGTGTAGTTTTTTTGGTGTTTCTGCTCAGAGTTTTTCTTATTTTCATCTTTTAGGCTGGCTACCTTGGCATCACTTTTATGTCAATATAAGCCACTTACTGGACAAATGATATGTTTAAGCTGCATTAGCCAGTTGGATTGTTGTTGCCCTTATCTTTGACCATGTGTGTGGTGTGTGTGTGTGTGTGTGTGTGTGTGTGTGTGTGTGTGGTAGTTTGGAATGGGTGGTTGGATGCTGCTGTTTACAGTTCAAGGAGTTTACATTTTTACCACCCATTTAACCAAGGTCTGGTAGCTTAGATATTTTCTGTTTCATCACTGCCAACAGGGTGTGGCTTTAGGCATACACATAAGCTCAAAAACATCCAAGGGTTCATGTGATTTTATTTTTAAGCCTGGCTTCCAGGGAATTGCCCTTGGGTCAGTGTTGCTTATTTTCAGTCAGTGTTTGCTCAAAGGTTATGTATGCTTAAGTCCTTCATTTCAGTGAGGATTCCACTGTCTGTTGATTTGTCTGTATTCATATTTTTAAGTATTCCTCACGACCTCTGACTGCTCCTGAGTTCATGCTGCGTAGCACTTATGTCCAGTCTGCCCAATCCCAGAGAGTGACTGTGATTTTAGGATGGCCCTTCTTAGCTGTGTCTGTCCCTGGTTCTCTTTGTTAAACTTCCTACTGCTCTGCCTTTGCACTTGTAGCTATAGGAGCAAGAGCTATACTTCCTTCTTTATTTCCCTCCATTATTTTGAACAGTGTCATTAGGCATGGGACTATTGTCATTCTATTCTAAATGAAATCAGTCCCCACAAGCAGAGCTATGAGGCTCTCAGTCCTGTGGCCTGTCTCTTTGACTGAATGAGTGCCCTGCTTCACAAGAGCTGAGGGTGAGCTTTGCACACCCTTCTCCTGGAGTGACATACCTGCTCTGTGAGCTGGGCCCAATAGGGTAGCTCCTAGTCTTCTTGGCTGGCCTTTCATGGCTTAGAATCTCTCATAAGTGCTAGCTGGGTTGTGAGTGTTCAGGGCCCAGTGTTTGCCATCTGCCATATTTTGAGCAAAGCTTATGCCCAACACATCAGGGCCACGTGGAGGAAGGATGCTCTAGTCATCTTGGTTGTGCCTTTCCCAAACACAGCTTCTGCAGCCGGGGGTTGGGAGGGATGAAAAACAACAGCAGCTTGCCCACTTGAGGTGAAATTGTAGCCCCAGACTGGGAGCTGGAGGGAGAGGGAACCCTACTTTCTTGATTTCACCTGCCTGGAATAGAGGGCCAGGGACAGTTTCCATAAGATGGAGCAATTTATACGGGGAGCTAGTCGTGGCACTAGTACCACAGATTCTTGTTTTTCTTATATAGATTTAGTAGATTCTCTTGAGTGAATGTTTCCTATTTGCTGTGTACTCCTAGGAGATTTCTAGAGACTTTAAATGCTCTCTGTGTGTGTCTGTGCGTGTATAATTTTCTCCAGATAAAGGTGCTTGTTGGAAATAGAGTCTGCTGTGCTCCAACTCTGCTATTCCAGAAGTCAGTCACATGACATATTTACGTGTGTGTCACTGCTGAATGCATTGCAAACCCTAGTGATATTAAAGTGTTCTATGCTCACAAAAACAACTGATGCTAGACAGTGTGAACAGGTTCTTTGGAAAAAACCATCAGGACTAGAATAACCACTGAAAAGTTGTATCTGTAAGGGATAGAAGAGAAATGGAGAAAAAGTCAGTGAGGTATAGGTGGGCAAAGCAGAACAATATCACAAAAGCTGCTGAAAGAGACAAAATAAAAAGTGAAGGTAGGAATATTTCTAATTACTATTTTACAATATCTACTTCCTTAACAGTATTAAAAATTATAAATAAAATTATACATTAACATTTAATATAAATATGCCTGTTAAAACAATTACCCATTAAATCTCTTGTGTGCCATTAAGCCATTTATAAAATTCAGGGGAATCATGCTTTAAGTATCAAATAATCTTGAGATTTTAAAATGTATTTCTCATAGCTTCAGAGAAATGTAAACTTCCTCTGGCCTTACTCTCTGTGCATATTAAACACTGATTTAGAATATTCCTTAGTTGATAGTTTGTTCTTCCTGAAATATTGCCTCTAGAGCAATTCCTAATGACAACCACTCCTCTAAACACTTTATTACAACTGCTTATCAATTAATTAATGAACAGAGGGATATCTTTAATGAAGCTTCTCACCTTTTTGGGAAGGCCAAATTAAAATCAGAAATTCCCTCTAGGGTGAAATAACAATTTTCCACTTTAATCTAAATGATGTTATCAAAACAAAAGTATCAATGGTATATTTTTACGTACCGGTCACTCTTTCTAGTGTCCACTGTTTCTGAAAACAAAAGCACCATGTGTCTACCATTGGTCTAAATGCTCTCCACTTAACTCACTAGAGTTAAATCAAAAACCAAAGGGGATATGGTTCTATGTCTGCCATTGTTGAATAGAAATAGAAGAAAAAATCTCTCAATACAAAAAAATTCAACTCACAGCTGTTTAACTGCTTAAAATTTTTGACAGGTAAGAAATTATCAAGATGGCATAAAGAGCGTAAAATGATAGAGAAGTTTCTGTTCTAATATGGAATAATCTTTCTAATAGAATGTGTCTCCTTCTGGTTCCATGAAAAAGATTACTTGCCTGATTATTATATCTTTATCTACCCAGGATACTAATCAGTCAGTGACTTTAGTCAATATAAACTCTGGATAATTTAGGGTTCAGAAACACTCTGTAGTTAAATACAGAATAAACTTCCCAGCATCTTACTTGAATAGACAAAGTGATATTGTTCTAGTCAGTATTTTTTTAACTTTTATTCAAATGTAATTTATTTCTAGCTAAACATAAGTGTACCTCAGTGAGGTCTAACATTCTGTAAAATATGTTGGAAAGTCACTTACGCAGTGCTTACTATGCATCAGGCCCCGTTCTCAGAGGTTCTCTAACAACCTAACAATGCCATGGGGTCAGTACTGTCATTACTCCTTTTTCATAGAGGAATTCACATAACCGAGAGTCACAATGAAGGCAACTAGAAAGCCGAAGTGATGACACTAAATCGAGAGTATTACTTCCCATGCTCTACCACCTGGTTTTGAAAAAAAAAGGTCTCGAAAACTTTTCACCTGATTTCTTTCTTAACATGTTTCATTATCATTATCATCAACACGTTAAAGGCTGCTATACAATCTGTTCTGTACAAAATCAGTCCCATAGTCTTCCTTCTAAGAGGTTCCGGGTAAGTGTGGCCGTGGATTACCTAACTGTAATATGGATCATAACAATCCTAACTGTATTATTTTTGAAAGATTTTGCTATTTTGGCTGATAATTTCCTTTCCCACTGTAGGGAGAAAACTGTGTCATTTAAGGACATTCTCCATTACATTTCCTTCCCACACCTATAAAGGAGTTCCCATCTCTCCTCTTTCCTCTGTCTCTATATGTGGTATATTTGTCCTGCAGCTAATGAAAAATTGAAGGTCCTCAAATATCATCTGTGAGAGTACTAATGGTATTCAGTGGAAAGCAAAATAAATACTCTAAAATGGAAAACTATTCTTTGGGAATTTGTTTTTAAAATCAAAGAAAAGGCACGGGTAGTAAATATGCTAAAGATATCTGTAATCTCTGGCTTATTTTGGTACATTTGAAATTTTTTTCTGGCAAAAACTATTGCTTTCCTATCTGATTTCCTGATTATGTTTCAGTAAAATATGCATTTCGTAATAATAAAATCTACATTGTATGAAATAGGTGTCCTATACTTGGCATGCTTTTTTATTGGTCAGTGTTTCTATGGGTGCTAATAACACCAGAAATATTATTGAAGTCACATTTATTTGAAATAATTTGAAATTCTCTCAGGAAATCATTGAGAAGAAGAGAGAAATTGGAAGTAAAGAGAGATTGGATTTCTTAGGGTTTAAGAAAGCTTTTTATCTAAAAATCACTTTTTCATATTCTACCTCTTCATTCAAGATTCTGACAAGATAATTTTGTTGATTTTTTTAAAATGATTTCCATGTGTATGTTTATATGTGTGTGGGGGCAAGTGTAGGAAATGAGTCAGTCTTCAGCTGACTGAATATCACTACTGTATTTTTAATCCTATCATTTAAATAATAGATTTTGCTCTTTTACATTAGCCACGCTGTTTTCCTTTTTATCTTCTCATAAAATTGAAATACTTCAAAGCAGTGGCTTATGATAGGTTTTATTATTTTAAGTTTTTTCCCTCATTTTATTTGAACATTTATTTTTAATACTGTATATTTTTCCCAAGTTGTAACCTTTTCTAGACTCAAATTTATGTAAGGCATTCTTGCAAGAGACCGTTGCATGTTAAGGTAATGAAGGCAGAGTGTAAGGAAAACAATGAGTGTCTTTCTAGCAGAACGGGGCTTTGAACATACTTTCTCGCCATGAGATTTTTTGCATGCCTTTTTGGACTCAGTTTCCTCACTTTAAAAAGTCTAAATATTTATTTCATGCAGTAGATATTTAAATGAGGGATTTGTGCATATATACTGTATTTATCCCTATAGGTAAATTACTGTTAATTTTCAATAAATTTTTATTTCTCTGATATAATCACTCATTTATTAATTTACTTATCTATATGCATTTACCTATTCAGCTCATCAGGACTTCACTATATCCTCATGCTGTATAATTTTGTAATACACAGATATATAAGACAGCCTTAGCCCCACAAAACACACACACACACACACAAATGGAAAGAGATGGAGATAAATAAATATAATTGAGTAAATGAGATAAATGTACCAAAATCAGTTTGTTTATAGGGTGGATTTTTATTATTTTTGGTAATCATGTGCTTCATTTTCAAAATTCTACTTCTCACATTTTATTTTCAGAAGTCTATATGTAAGTTACACATTTATTAATAAAGTATATTCCCACATATTTTATTTTTTTTAATTATTTCTTTGATTTTAAGTAACGTAGCAAGAACATGCATTAAAATTTTGATTTTGTCTATGAAAACCTGTTTTTGTCTTGAAAAGTAGCACTTAAATGCATTATTTGGATAGTTCTCAATGTAATAGCTAAAAATTCCCCATTGAAATTAATGGAGTCTAATTGACAACAAATGCTCCATTGAAATGAGTAGGTTTTATTAGTCATCCTAACTGGAATGAATGGTGTGGGTAGCTTATAGATCACATAGTTAGAGAAGGAAGGGACCTATTAGATCAGTAAGTCTGGCTTCTCTGCTTGGTTAGGATATAGTCCCCAAATAGACACAGAACATTTGATCTTAGCCAAAAGGCCATGAACAAAAGCTATTTTAATTTATTGCAATTAAAATGAATGGGATTCAATCTAACACATTTATGAGGATGCGATAACTATCGAATCACATTCATTTCAGTGGGGTGTGTTAGTCATCCAATTCTATTCATTTCCATGGGGATCCATTATTTATCGAATCACATTTATTTAAATGGGGATTCATTAGCTAAAAAATCTAATTAGTTTCCATGTGCATGCATTAGCTATCATGTCATCCTTCCTTTCAAAGACAATTCTCTAGTTATCAAATCCCATGCATTTATGTTTGGATTGGATTCTAGAGTTTGAAAAGCTGTTACTCTTAATTAAATGGTTGCAATAAACTGTTATCGTTATTATACTGTTGCATATTTAAGAGTATTTTCTAAATATCCAAAGACTTAGTCACCCCAGTTTTCAATAGCTAGATGGAATGATCTCTCAAATAATAAAACATTTAATTTAGCAAATGTCCAAAGGTCCAACATGATTTTTAAAATATGAAGATGGTATTGTCTTTGTAGGTCAGACTTTCTTTTTTTTTTTTTATCCCTTTTCCCTGAAGCCTGGCTATTTGGTGAAGTTTTCATGTTCAGAGAGATTTTGGAAATGAGGGGGAAAAATGCCAACCTGCTAAAACTCCATATGATTAGGTGCTTAGTTTTATGAGCTATGTACACTAAACTAAAGCAATAGTATATATGTCATTAGAATAAAACTTGGATGCATTTCATTGTCACTTCTTGGACACAATTCCAACTCTTCAATTATTCAAAACAATCCATGTTTTAGAGAAACCAGAGCTTTTTTTATGCCAGGTTTTACATAACACCAAATTAAAGGGATAGCTAGAAATTATCCCTTGCCTAGGTAGATGAAGCAGCAATAGTAGTTACTTTAGACACACACACACCTTTCTTAAATTATCTTGATACATCTCTGACTTACTCAGATAACTATTGCTTTTACTAGCCTTTAAATAAATTATCTTCTGAGTAATAAAGTGACTAAGTCACTTTAGTTTTTGAAAAGTTCAAGGACGTAGAATAATGTGAACATGTTATATCAGTAATATCTTAAGGCTGTGTCAACCCAGGGGCCCTTTCGATCATTATGAGTTTAATACTTAAAGGTGGTTATTGAGTTATTTAGCTCTTTTCAAACTTATTTCCATATTTCACAAGTTGGATAGGCATAAATATGATACTTGATTTACTTTAGATTCAGCAGTGCCGTTTTTTTTTGTCTACATAAGTTTATTGAGAAAAATACAGAAAAGAAATGTAGAAATTGTATATAAGTACTTCTTTGTAACAGCATGAGCAAATAAAGTTCTGTGTGCTGGCTGCTAATAATTTGATTGCTTTTTAAATTACATCTTTTAAGAGTTAAAAACAACATAATCCTGTTAGCATATCTGAAATATTTAAATATTGCATCAATCTTTATATTTAAAAAATTTTTAAAATCCACAAAATATAAATTTATAATGATATGCTGAAAGGTCAAACTGCCTAGGATTGGATTCAACTAATGTCATCTGTTACCACTGAGACCTTGATTAATTTATTTAAATTCCTGGTGCCTCTATTTATCTATAATATGAAGAATAAAATCAAAGCCACCAAATTGATCTGTAGAACTATGTAATACATAGTTCTTACTGCTTACTGTGGGTACCTATACCTGTGTTCATGTTCACTGTAATACCTGTATAAATCTGTAGGAACTCAATGAATATATAGTATGTGCTCAATATAAGTTAGCAGTTTTATTATTACTAGTTTTGTAAAAAAAAAAAAAAAAAAAAAAAAAAAAAAAAGGACAAGAAAAGCAATTGTCATTCCAGGAATTTTTCCTTCATTTTTTCTTATGAAAACAACTAAGTTCAACTTGTTTTAAAATTTAATACCACTATAACTTGGAAAAAGCATTCATTTTATCTATACTATCAATATTTTATATATAATTAGTTATGTAAAATTCCTATTTATAACTCAAGGCAATTAAAGATAGTCTTAGATTTATTGGTAAGTTGTATTCTATAATTATTCTGGAACTTAGAATTAGTTTTGTTTGTTTTTTAATAAAATTCAACTTGGTAGTTGTTGCCTTCAGTTAAGTAAAACATGACTGAGTGGCTTTGCAAAGGAGGGAGACACTAAACTGTGAATGGTGTCCTGGGGATCCCAGGTTTTCTCCTGCCTTGAGAGGAAACATGGAAGTGCTTAGAGAGTTGATACACTAACGAAAGTCTGGAGTTGAAATGACCGTTGTTCAGGAATTTCAACATCAGAAATGACTGGTGCCCTGATCTAAAGCAGTGGGAATAAGCGTGTTTCCTGATGACGATTCGCACATCCATGGTTCACTGGGGATATTAAGGAGCAATGCATGCTAAGTCTCATAAGCCACACAATATTACCACCCATCTAATTTATACCCAGATATTAGGTCAGATAGAAACAAAGAGAAGAAAAGGGATTCCAAAAGATCGTCTTCCAAGCAACTGAATATCCAAAGAGATGTTTAAATTATTGGATCCAGTGGAGATTATCAGCTTCAACTAATCTGATCTCCCTTGCCTTCTAGGTGAATGAAGTGTTAGATAAGATCAATTACAGAAAAATACAGAAGCTTTATTTTCTTTGCATTTCTTAAGAGTTATATGATTAATCCTATAATTCTGTCATACTCACTTAACTCATTATGTTCTCTACACATTGTTTTGGTAAACATGCATCCCAGAATTCATCAACTTTTCATGTCATGGACCCTTTAAATGCACACCCCAATTAAGTGGTGGGAGTTGAATATTTTATTAGATTTCTTAACCTAGATATTTCTGGGAATCCTCCATTTGGAGACTTGGGAATCCAGAGATTCACCTCAGAGTAGCTTATCCTCTCACTAACTCTTCTTTTAGAAAGTCATCTGTTTTCATATTACAGTCACTTTCCTCAGACCTTTTGTCTCTTCCATACTGCTTTTCTCAAATATTCGTATTAGGCTCTTCTGTCAGTTCCCCAATGACAACTAAAACCAAGTTATAATCTTTAACAAGATTTTACTAAATACTTTAGGATAACAGGCAGGAATTAAAAATGGGGGAAACAAAATTATAGACAGCTTTTCTCAGCATTCACAGAACTAAGCCATTCTGTAAGTATCTCCTCCTAAACAGTATTCTAAACCATCTATTTCCTTCAGAGAGTGGTAGACAGTTTTCTTTCTGCCTTAGTGGGACCCTCGGCCATTTCTTACCTGGTCTAGATTTCAGCTTTTAAGACCCCAATTAAAAATAACAATTTCCCTCCTACCTTCCTACCTCGGGCAGTGGACCTCCAAAGTCCTCATTTTCTACCCTAATATGGGCCACTTGTCAGGCCGTCCTCTAAGGATGATTAAAATAGAAACATCATTCCATTTCACCTTCCAGAATTGCTTTTACCAGAGAGCTCCTACCAAGCATGGCCACCAGAACACAATAATTAAGCATGACATCCTGTACCAAAAGCTAGATATATATATTTTTTTAATCATTAAATGATAGTGAGTTTAGTCCACTATCTAAACAGTCCAGGTTGGATTTACAATCCAAGTCTTCAGTGTTCTGCAACCAGGAAAGGATATTGCTCAACTTTCTTGATTTCAATATGTTTGGTTCTACAATTGTTTCAACATCATTATTCCCAGAATAGGATCCTTGCTTTACATTCCCCTCATTAAAAGAACCGTGAAAATGATTTTCCCAAAACCTAGGACAGATAGTTTTCAACAGTAAATTCACAGCTATTATTCAAAGAAGAAAAACAGAAAAAAATCCAGTTTTGAAATGACAGTCATCACTCATCACCCTTGCCCCCCCATTTTATTTACACACACACACCCCCATATTTATTTTTTATCACCAATATACCAAAAAAAGTAGTTTAACATTAGCCAGAGAATCACATTTCATTTTTAATTGGTAAGGGGAAGAAGGGATGAATTGGTTTATAAAGGTTGGGTCCCTCCTAACAAAGTATCCAAAAGATAGCCTTAGGGAGATACTTTTGGCCAAAGTCAACAAGCCGTGATTGCTTTCATTATAATCAGATGTATGAGAGAATGGTCTACCTGTTACTTGTCTTTTCATTGACAATATTGTAATTTTCATCTGAAATTCTTTCCATGTTGGTCCACTGTGAGATAAAACATAATCTCAGAAATTTTCTTTTAAAACTTTCTTTTTCCAAGTATGAGTACCTAGTAATTTTATAATTTTCTATGACAAGTTGTTGGTCATAAACATGAGAAACAGAAACAAGTGCTAACTTTTTAAAATAATTAATTAATTAATTAATTTGACACAGAGAGAGGCAGCGAGAGAGGGAACACAAGCAGGGGGAGTAGGAGAGGGAGAAGCAGGCTTCCCGCTGAGCAGGGGATGGGGGGGGGGCTCTATCCCAGAACGCTGGGATCATGACCTGAGCCGAAGGCAGATGCTTAACGACTGAGCCACCCAGGCGCCCCACAAGTGCTAACTTCTTATTAACTTATTAGCTTACTTAGAATCCATGATAAATGCAAATATCCATTTAAAATCTATTTTCACTTACAGAGATAAAAATAAAATGATCCTATATTTCAATATAGGGTTTCAGCTGCTTTGTAAATACGATTCCAAGAGCCTTGTTTTGCAAAAGGGTGATAAATACATGGTTGTAAAGTAAATAGCAAGATGGGTCAAAGTAATATTTGTGATCCTTTCATATTTACTATTTGCTTGTATTTAGCATTCACTAAATGTATAAAATATTTTAAAATTCAGTCATTTTTTCTGTAATACTTTAAGCTCAGTGTAAAAGGGATCATAGAACCATATTTACTATGACTTAAAATTGCCCTCAGCTCAACTCAACTTGATATAGGCTTCTTCCATATATTAGTCCCTGACCTACTCTTCTTAGAGCTTTAACTTTAGACAATTTTCATTTGTAAAGTGTTCCTCTGTTGTTAAAGGTGTAAGTTTTCTCTCAATGTCTTCACAGTTTTACAACACAGAATTGTCTCAGGAATGTTAAAGGAGACATCTCTTTGTAATGGAAAAATTGAGAAGCTTAGAACCCCTATCTCCCAGTCTCTATAGGAGGGCAGGAGCCTAGCTTTGAGAAATGCCAATTAGCAAACACAGATGGCCCAGTTGCACTGCCTGACCTCTCCCTACAGTGCACCTTCCAGTACTCTTCCATCAGCTCATCTCCAGTTTACAACGCCATCTTTTGTGTCATTGGAGTTCAGTGCAATCCTTCTCCATTGCAGGAGTGTTACATAAAGCTCTCTTGTCTGTTTAACACATTGTGGTGCAACTTTTCTTGGACAATATTTGCCTTGTTCATGGCTGTGAACTCATTATTTAGCGACTCTATGACCGAGTACTTATGTACCGTGCTGGAAATGGCAATGACAAATAAGATGCAGTCCCATCTTCTCTCAAGAATCTCAGTGCATACTAGAAGATGCAGGCCTATAAACCCAAGGTTATAATACAGGGCTGAGAGTAGAGTGACTTTATTATTATTATTAATTATTTTTATTATTATTTTCAATTAGCTAATAGTGACTTTTTTTATGTGAACGAAACTACCCTTTGATTAAGGTGTGTGTGCGTGATTTGTATGAGATTGATCCACTGAAGTAAGAGGAGAAATACAGAAATACACGGAAGCTGCAGCTGGAGACCCAGAATCCCATTTAGGGGAATGACACATTTGTCACTCTGTGTCTCTCTGTGACCCAGTTAGGAAAAGGGCAGCTGGCATCTGAAATATGACCTTTCATGTTTTTCTGAAAGGAGAATATGGTGGTGAATGGCAGACAAGGAGGTGTCTCTGGACTTTGTATAACTCAACCTTTGGAACAAGTTGAATTTTTATGATTATGAAACACTGGGGAAAATAGACTTTACTCATTGTAGTCTATATCTGTGGGTATAATATGTCAAAAACCATGTTTATATGCTAACATTTATATTTCTGCACGTGTCGAAAAAACACCAAGAATTCATAGCATGATGGAAAATTTGTAGAGTTATAAGATCTTGGTTCTAGGCAATGTTCTTTTCAAAAGTAACTTTAAGACTGGGAAAATCCATTACCTCTATGAATCTCTCAATATTCTCAGTTATAAATTGAAAATGTCGAGCTAGCTAAATACAAAATACATTTATTTAAAAAATATTTTGCTATGTGCTATTTCAAATGGAAAAGAAAATGATGGGAAATATTTTATATATATATCTGGTGGTATGTTTTTATTTATATTTTAGTGATTGTTTTTTAAGACTATTTGAGGGGGGAGTGCACAAGTGGGGGGAGGGGCAGAGAGGGAGGGAGAAGCAGACTTCCCTAACTTGAGCAGGGAGCCCAGTGTGGGACTTGATCCCAAGACACTGAGATCATGACCAAAGCCAAACAAAGGCAGATGCTTAACTGACTGAGCCGCCCAGGTGCCCTAGTGATTTTCTTTAATATTAATTATTTGACCCCCTCATCTTCAGGCAATAGTCTCTTTAAATTCTAGTTCCAACCAATCTCTCTAAGTTCATCTCTATCAACAGCCTTCTCCTACTCCCTAAGATCCATTCATGCCAAATTTTTCATGAGTGTCTCACATTGCCAGGGCCTTTCCTATTTTCTATAATGGAATTCACTGAGCATCTTTTTTTTTTTTTTTTGCCTTAAAAAAAACTTCTCTACTCTCTCCTCTTAATCATTCCTATCCGAGTGCTGCAGGCAAATACAAGTGGCTGCCTCTTTTGTCTATATTCCCACATATTTGGTTCATACCTCTATAAAAACACTCTATAAAACAAGGTGAGCGTGTGACATCATGAAAAGACCTACACATCCCAGCCAAAGAAACCCAGTTCCTGATTCTCAGCATTGTGACTTTGTGTTATACCTATGAGATCAGTTTATATATCTCTCAGTCTTATTTTTTAACACAAGGGGATGTAAATTCCTGCTTTAGATTGTCAAGGCTATTCAATGACGCTGTAGGGCATGGCTCTAACACACAGCGAATTCCTGGCAAATGTTGGAGTCCTTCTCCTCATCCCTCATATTATCATATTCAAAATGTCTGTCAGTAGAAGGAAAAAAATGTTTAATTGATGACCCATGACTTAGGTAAACAAAACTTTTAAAGTTTTTTTTGTTTGTTTTTATTTTTTTTTCAATTCATGACCTATGACTTAGGTAAACAAAACGTTATTTAAAGATTTTATTTAAATTCCAGTTAGTTAACATACAATGTAATATTAGTTTCAGGTGAACTGTATAGCAATTCAGCACTTCCATACAACACCCTGTGCTCATCACAAGTGCCCTCCTTCATCGCCATCACCTGTTTCACTCCATCACCTCACCTACCTCCCCCCTGGTAATCATCAGTTCTCTATGGGTTGTTGGTTTGCCTCTCTCTTATTTCCCCCCCTGTGCTTGTTTGTTTTGTTTCTTAAATTCCACATCTGAGTGAAACCATACAGTATTTGTGTATCTTCTAACCCATAGAAACTGCTTTTGCATTTACATCATTGCAGACTAACTAGAGTTCCTGGTATCACACCCCATCCTGGGAGTAATACTGCAAGTGTAATCTCTCAAGGAATTTACCATTTAGCTCATGTAAGTCTCTGTTGTGAGCTCAGGTAAAGCCTCCTTCCATCTCATGCTCTCTATTCCAACTGTTGGGCTGTGAGGTATCATTTATGGCATTTGTTATTCTAAAAGTAACAGCCTTCACTCTGCCCTGGGGTTTTCTTTATCACTAGAATTGGCTCATTAGGCAAAATTAGAATGCATAGTTGTAATAACAAGGAATCTCCAGCAATTACCATGAAAAACCTCCAATTGGTAAGAAATCCATTGTAGTAAATGTCTTTTCACTGAAAACCCACCAAGTAAACATGTTATGTGGATGTTTTACTATGGAATAAAGGAATAGGAACAATGGTGAGAAAAAATAAAAAACTGAGACCCTAAATTCAAACTATTTGTAGACAAAAGCCTTGAGACATCTGGTAGGTCCAGAAGCTGTCATTGGCAAGATGAGTATGCCCAACCTATTTCTTAAGAGATTATGAAAATAAAATAGAACAACTAATGTGTTGATGTGTTTTGGTTGTGAATCCAGTAACATATTAATTTGCTTGTTATTGCAGAAGGAGGTGGGAATGTTAGAATTAGGAAGAAAAGGTATCCATTATGTATCTCTTGACCATGTAGTGCTGGTAGGGGAGGCTGGCATTTTTTGGAAAAATGATATGCAATTCACTTATCAATAAACATTTATTAGTTTCCCATTAAACTTAAAAAAATACATAGCTATGTCATGGGCAGGGAACAATGAAGGTATCTGTAATACAGGATTATTCCTTGTAGACAATGTTAAAATATATATATTGGTATAAAAACAGATACAATATTATAACTTTATTATACAGGCCTTTTATGTAAGCATATTTTTCATAATGGAATTGTAACACTTAAGCATATAGCAACAAATGAGAATGCAAAAATGATCTCAATTTTAGGGTCAGAATTATTCCCAGCTTCTATTGGTAACTCTTAAATATTTTCCAAAGAACCATCTAAATTCTCAAAGACAGAACCATATGAAGTATAATTTTATATGTTTTTAATTAGCAATTTTTAATACCTCATACTGCCATGACTTTTTTATGCTAGAATACCTCCTCCATTTTTCCCTCCTGAGAAGGTGGACTACATATCATATGGCTTATTCTTGGCACTGTAATTTCTACCACCCTGGCTTTTGAAAAGCACCTTATACACTTCACAGTTTCTGTTTTGCTATCACTGTAACAGCTTTTTGAAACGTGCAGCAGTAAACACTATGCATTTTAGATAAGAATCTGCTTGTCCCTACCCCTCCCCCCCCCACTTTTTATCATTCAGCTTTCTGGGAGCTTCATCATTCCTGTTAATGGAAAGAAGACGTTTAAACATTTGTGCAATCATTGTGCTTACAGTCTGATCTATACACTAGCTCCAGTACAAGGACATTTGATCATATATACTCTTTATACTCATAAAGACATCTTTTTTGCAGTACCTTTTCCTATTCATTAAACAGGACTTTGTTTTGTTTTGTTTTGTTTCTAATAGGGTAATAAAATAAAACACTTATATTTGGGGGTTGAATTACCTGGACACAGTCATCTCAGAAATAATTTCCATTAGATAGCTGTGCTATTGAGTGTCTAGTGATTAACAATGCACTCAGAAAGTCCATTTTATCATTTGAATTGGTGATTTTATTTTTTACCAGAAATCAACACTAGAAGATTATGGAACCAGATATGAGAATTGTCTTGAAAGAATTTTATATTTTCCTGATAGCAGTAGGTTCTCACCTTTCTAATTATTTTTAAAGTGACAAACTGTAATCAAGAAATTCCACTACTTTTATACTGGTCATTTCAATAAGAATTTTGATCATTATTTCCTAACTCAAAGTAAGAACAGGACTCAGAATAGCAATGAGTGACCCAACACATCTTTTTCTAAAAACAATTTCCAGTGTAACCACACACACACCCCAAGAGGTATCTCAATATAGACATAACATCTATCCATTATTTTTCCCCTTAAGTAGCTTGAGGAAACAGGGCTTAAAGATACACATGTTACATGATATTCAATTTGAATCTTTTTATTCAACTGAGTAACTGCTGTAGTCAATGAGAAAGAAAAGAAAACATTTTTGAAGGTTGTACTTTTCAAAACATTATTTACCAAAAACACAAGGTAGTTTCCAAAAACATTCACTTGCTATCATCACCTCTTCATGCAGTAGTAATGAAGATATTTGGGGTACATTTTATCCTGCAGATTTATGTCAAGAAAATATGAATTTAAAAATCCACATATATGACTAATAGATAATTTGAAATTTGTGCCAAATCTTAGCAGTTTTCATATATCCTGTATATTTCCCTGAACCCGTTTGTTTTATTTCTTCTTGAGTGATAATGGCAAATCTTGATGTGTATTGTTGATTTTATTTTCTGTGAGTTAATATAATTATAAACATCTGGGGCTGATGGCATGAAATCCATGTTTTGTTATACCAGAGAAGACTTTCACCATAGGGGGAAGGAAAACAAGGAAAAAGCTAGGGGTAGTTCCTTAGTCTGTAGTGACTGATTGGTGAAAATACATTTATTTAGGAAAATACATGATATGGTAGGTTGTGGAATGATGAGATGGAAAATAAAGGTCCAAGTTAGGAACTATGCAAAAGGAAAGCAACATTTTTAATTTATTTCCAACAGAGCAGAACCTAGGCTTCAAAGACTCTAAAGTCCAACCATTAAACAATAAGGTAGTTTTTATTGAGGAGACATGCAGGATATCCAATATAATTAGATAGTAGGCCCTGGAGGATTTACAGGACTTAGGATTTTTTAGAGTCAAAGAGCTAAGTAAGCCAGTATTAAAAGACCTACCCCTGATATGAATAAATCCCACATCTGTAAGTTGTTTTGTAATTTTGCTTTGAACCTTGTGAGGTGCTGTAACTCAACAGCCCTTTCTCTTCCATGGGCTTTATCCCTGCTTAGCCTTAAACTGGGCAGTCCTGTGGTGATAGTTCTTTCTCTCTCTCTCGTTTTTTTTTTTTTTTTTTCCTTTTTCTTTAGGTACACGCTTCTCTCCAAATCATTTAAATTAAGTGCTAAAGTATTTCCAATACCAAAAGATTATCTTCGGATTTTAAATGTTGCATAATAGGGGAATTTTGCATTGCTCTTTTATTTCTCATGATTTAAAATGGAAATATATTTCTTCCACACAATTGCACTCTTAACATAGGAGTAATTTTCCAAAGCATTCATAATGAGCTCTTAATTTAGAAAGGGAAAAAAATGAACCAATGTGATTCAACATGTGATAGGGAATTTTATAGACAGAAAATTCAATGGCTGACCAAAATGTTTTGTGCTCTGATAGGCAGTCTAAGGCATTGTTTAGATTTATTATATTTCTCTCCGGTTTAACCTCGTCTTGTAGCTTTTCTTGTCTCCCATGGGCCCATTTCTCTTGGTTTGCTTTGTCTTCGGTGTCTAAATCTGGAAATCTCCTTTCTTTACTTTTCCCCATTCTTTCTTTATAAAAGGTTTCTGGATGTAAGCGCTTTCTGGTCATTTTAATTTTTTAAACAAATAAAAGAGAGCTGCATGCATGTATTAATCCATTTTTAATAGCCACTACTGAAAGACAGGGCATTTTCTTGGCATTGTTTTGAATTGCTATTATCTTAAAAGAGTTTTTTTTTTATCAATATCTTTTGTGACATTCAGTTAAAATGACAAAGACTCCCATGCTGGGCAAACTGAAGAAACCCTTTAGTTCACTGAATAAAGGACTGAGACTGGCTGTGGAGGATTTTTTTTTTAACATTTTTGTTCATATTCTATTGATGCTATAGTTCTTCTTAAATAATTTTCATGTCCTATTAAGAGAACATGGTATTTAGTATACAGATAACTTTTTCGCAGGGTCGCCTATGAAGTAACAGTTGGTACATTGCTGCCATCTATGGACAGAAAATGAACTCTGATTTAACAGTAGCTGTGGGATGGATATTTTCACACATGTGCACACTACCATGTAGAAAACTCTAGGGAATAATCATACACTTATACACTTACTTATAAAGAGAGTCTATTTATTAATATATATTAAAAGTCTGAGAAGATTCCATCTGAGAGAGACAGATTTATTAAGCACCAGGATCGCTATGACTGCAATGTACAGTCTCTTCTAAGAGTGAAAAATATTTTCACATGTTTATTTTTTAAGATTATGGGTAGAGAGAAGAGACTATCAGCCCCATTTTTACAAATGAGGAAACTGAGGCTCAGACAGTATGTGCAATTTGCCCAGGTCACATTGCTTATCAAAGGGAGCGTTCACATCAATGGAAATGTACTGATTGAGTCCACTCTCTGGGATCACTGTCTAATAATTTGCAGGGCCTGGACTTGCAGAATGCTTGTTCCTCAAGCATTGCTCAAATTAACCATTATGTGTAAACAGCTGTTCCCTAACCAGAATCCTGTCCCTTCATTCTTTCACCGAATATTTGAGGGGCCTACTCCAGGCCAAGAACTCTTCTAGGAATTGAGACATTGCTGGGATCAAGAAAGAAAAGATCCCTGCACTCTTTGTGCTCAAATTCTAGTGTGGAGAGAGGCAACAAAAATGTGTGCATAACTGGATGGCCAGATCCACTGAGAGACCACCGAAAAAGATAAAAGTGCGTGATATGATAGTGAGGGTCAGGGCACTGCTAGTCCTTATGGAATATAGAAGAAGCAAAACATACAATCAATGTTTGCCAGAAAATATAGCCTAATTAAGACAGAAGAAATGCTATATATAATTACACAACATACTGATGTAAATGTCAGGCAACAGTAATAAAAATAAACACAAATTTTGCTTCTTTGTGTTTGTAGCCCACATGCTACTTCCTAGACTTCCAGTGTGAAGAATTTGTAAACTGCAGTACTGTCCAGAATGATCAAGGATAGCCTCACAAAGGACAGAGGGCTAAGCAGTGTCCAAGAATAACATTTGATTATTACAGAGATAGTACGGAGGCAAAGGGAAAATTTTTGCAAAGGCAGACATTTGGGGGATAATGAAGGGATGGAGTTTGTAGAATCGAAGTACAAGGAAAGCATACTTTTTTCCACACAGGCATTGAGCACCACCTCAGGCTTTGTTAGATATTGAATTTCCAAACCCTTGCTGGTTTGGAGCTTGCCTCTGTGTCCAGAACCACATTCCTAAAATAATCTTTTTCTTTTCTTTCTTTCTTTCTTTTTTTTTTTAATCACACACGGTTTCTTTGAAAAAATATCACCATGATCTTCATTATTCTTAAGTATTTATTCCAATTTGCATTCTGGAATATTTAAGAAATAATCTATTGAAAAAGTTAGCAAGTAAATTAGCAAGAGAACTTAGAAACATGTAGCAGTAATTGTTGGTCAGTGGCATTCTCTGTATGAAGTGGAAATTTCTTATTGAAATATTTCATTCTCAGAAATTATTCTAGTTGAGGGGTACCTAGATGGCTCAGTCAGTTAAGTGTCTGACTCTTCATTTTGGCTCAGGTCATGATCTCCGTGTTTTGAGGTCAAGCCTCTAATCAGCGTCAGGCTGCTCTGGGCATAGAGCCTTCTTAGGATTCTCTCTCCCTCTCCCAACACCCCTCTCCCTCTCCTTCTCCCTTTCTCTCCTGCCTACAGCCTGCCTGTTCTCTCTCTCAAAAAAAAAAAAAAAATTCTAGTTGAATCTGACTTGCCATGATATATCATAAATGTCTTTTTTATCAATGAATTGAACTTGAATTCTAACAAGAATAACTGATTGCTTAGAAAAAATATATACAAGTTGCTCTATGTCCTAGGCAGCAGTAAAGTAGTATGAGTAATATGGTATTTTTTGCAAATAAAAGATACAATTCCCATTCCTTGTCCCTAAGGGCTCCTCATTCCAGTTCTAAAGGGCATCATCAAGGAATACAGCACCTGTCTAAATTTTGATATCTCAGATCGAGCACCTGTAAGTGAAAATACATGGCAACTTTCTTTATGTTATGTTAGTTGTGAAAGTAGAAACATAGAAGTTTGAAACAGCAAGAATTTTTTAAATGATTTGTAGGTATGTATTTATTTCCAAGTTATGTCCACAGAGTACAGATTTATCTCTGAACTGGTTAATTCGATTAGTGTACATAACCCATCCTGAATCTAAAATCCAAAGTGGTTCTTTGGGGATGTAATTGAGCCAATGAATTGACGAATTGTCAGTTCACCTCTCTATGCAATTTGGCCACACTTGACTCTATATAAAGGTGATGATATTAGTTGAAAGCACAAGTACATTTTAGCTGTTATTCAGACAAGACGCACAGTAATAAACAAAATTTTCTAGTTTTATTCATCTATCATGAATAATGTTATTACTATGAAATGCATTATGCAAGCTATATTTTATTTTCTTCAAAAATTACATGAGATGAAATCTGAACTATGCATTTTTACAGCACACGCTATAATGAACACTTTTGATTCAGCTCTTTCAATATGTTTTGCCCTCCTCTTGAAACTTCTGACACCATCACTAACTTAAAATGATTGACATTGTTAAGAAAAAGGCTATAATATACTGCATCTGACCTTTATCATTTAAGCGTTAGAGTAAATAATCCTGGGCATGCAATAAAGCATGGATAACACCTCCTTTAGTTCTGTTTCTAATTTTTGGTGCAAATACCAGGACATGCTCCCATTTGTTTCTCCATGTTAACTTTGGACTTGTTATTCCCAGTATTTGTAGATTTCTAATTCTCTTGGCTTTCTGGGAATTTGCTGTAACACTGGCTTGGTTGTAGTGTTTGGAGAGGTAAATAGATAAACAGATGAAGCCTATAGATAATTCACTTAAATCAACTTTACAGTAGGGTGTAGTCAGAGAAAGTTTTCTCATAGGAGATGTATTTCTGCTTTGAATGTCATTTTGTGTAATCTATTGAGGGTAAGGATATGGGGGGAAGGCAGGGAGAAGGAGAGCAACCTAAGAAAAATTAGAAATACCAAGGCATGTGCAAGCTTGAAGTCTCACGGGTGCGCCAGTTATTTTCTCTGGATATAAGATGCATGAAAGAAAATGCAGGCTGTGGAGAGTGGGCTGTGACCAGGATCATGAAGACCATTGTGTACCTTACTAAGGACTTCCTGTGAAACATAATCTCTCAGGTTGCACCCCTGCATCCCAGTATCTGTGGGAGGATGGAAGCCTACCTTGAAGAAGTGCCAGTTACAAACAGGGAAGGCCAAATCACATTGACCAACCTTCCCATTACCTTTCTGCAGCACCTTTCCGCTGGCTTGCCTCAGTGCGTAAACACTCCTCTGCCTTTTATTTCAACAGAATTTACTTCAGTCTCTCCTGTACTGCGATAGTCTCTCTCCCTTCACCACTATTGTCCACGCTCCCCCAGTTCTCCTTGTACTTGTTTGTGTGTATGTGTGTAATTAGTTCTATGCAAGTTTGTCCTGTGGTGCATTTGTGCTTCCATCTTACAGGGAAGACACATAATAGTTCCGCGTCTGCAAGGATCCTTTGTGTTGTCCTTTTCTAATCACATATGGGCAACTCTGTATTCCACCCTCGATTCCAACTCCCTGTTCCACCCTCTACTTTTATCTGGTAGGTCCTTACCTTTTTGTAACTGGACTGTTCTCTATTTCTCTAATTTTGTCATTGCAAGGGTGTTATATAAACAGATTCATACTTGTGGATTTGTATTTCTCCCTCAGCAGGGTTCTCTGGAGATTCATTCAGGTTGCACCTGTATCCATACTCTGTTCCATTCTGTTGTTGAGTAATAATTTATGGTATGGCTGTCCCACAGTTTGTGTAACCGTCCATCTTGATTGTTTCCAGGTTTTGGCTATTATGCATAAAGCTGCTATAAACATGTAGACACAGGTTTTTATGTGAAATGTGTCTTCATTTCTCTGGGATAAGCACACAGGATTACAATTGTTCATTCTATGGTAATTGCATGTGTAGTTTTTTTTTTAATAAACTGCCAAACTGTTTCAGAATGGTTGTACCACTTTATATACACCCACCAGCAAAACAGGAGTTAGTTATCCTGTTTCTCTACATCCTTGTCAGCATTTGATGTTTTCATTTTGTTTTTTTTTCTTTCTTTCTTTCTTTTTTTCTTTTCTTTCTTTCTTTCTTTTTTTTTTTTTGTTCATTGTGATAGGCATTAGTGATATCTCATTGTGGTTTTTATATTTCCCTTTTGGTTGGTGATACTCAACAACTTTTCATAGGTCTATTTGCCATCTGGTTATTCTCTGCAGTAAAATGCCTGTTCATATCTAGAAGTTTTCCAGACTGCATACAAGTTAGTCTATTGCAATAAATCATGGGAAAGAAGAGGGGAGACCATACTAAAAAAGTGTTGGGGCATGAAAAAAAGGAATTAGTCTTAAGTGATCTTTAAGGGATATTTATTTGGAGGTAAGCATGTGGAAATGAGTAAATTTAGGGATGACACCCAGGGTTCTGGATACTTCGTTGTAAATTAAATGGCCACTTCAGTTGGTTGAGGAGGAAACACAAGGAAATGAATAAACTAATCCATAGATATTTTTTGACAAAGTTTGAGGTAGTTGTAGATCTGTATGAGTTTCTTTCATTATTTCATTCAAGAGATTCAAATAGCTTTTGAGTAGATGATTAAATATGTTGCTTTTGTTTGGTCATTTCAGCGTATCAATAAACTGTGATAGCCTAGGAATTAGTTGAATTTTCTGGCAAGGTGATTTGAGATGGAAAAATAAATAACTGTAAATAAAGCACAAAAACAGATAATCCGTATAGGAACATCTGAAAATATATTACACAATAAACTTATTTCTTATGGTCAGGGAGCAGAGCTTGCTAACTATTCTCCTGATCAATACAGACTTTTCTTGTTTATTACATGGATTACTACATAATTCTATAACCCTTCTTCACACACACACACATATACACATATAAAACATGAATCATATTCCCACATGTAAAATAATATGGAAATGAAGAGTATTTCTTTAGAATTTTATCTGCACATTTTATTTTTTTTTAAGATTTTATTTGTCGGCGGGGGGAAGCACGAGCAGGGGGAGGGACAGAGAGAGAAGCAAGCTCCCCACCGAGTAAGGAGGCCAATGCAGGACTCCATCCCAGGACCCCCAGGACTCTGGGATCATGGACCTGAGCAGAAGGCAGACACTTAACCAACTGTGCCACCCAGGTGTCCCTAATCTGTATATTTTAAATCAGTATAGGCTTTGGAGCAACATTGCGTTGGAAAACAATTCTGTGCAACAATTGGGGAACTTAGTGTCTTCTGTACAAGGAAAGTGGAATACCAGAAATTTTTTTTTAAGATTTTATTTATTTATTCGACAGAGACAGCCAACGAGAGAGGGAACACAAGCAGGGGGAGTGGGAGAGGAAGAAGCAGGCTTCCAGCCGAGGAGCCTGATGTGGGCCTCGATCCCATAACGTCGGCATCACTCCCTGAGCCGAAGGCAGACGCTTAACTACTGTGCTACCCAGGCGCCCCAATACCAGAAATTTTTATGCAGATTTGCTATATGAGGAGAATGTAGCTGTGAGTTTTTGAACCATAGGAAAATAAACTGCTGTGAAAAGATTGTAGATTGTAAACACCAAATAAATAATCACGTAAGTGCATCTTCCCACAATGTCTACAAGATGAACATGGTTCAGTTGATGTTAACTTGATATCATTGAGTAAATGACCGTGCTTGGGAGGAGTTGGATACAGTTTAAAGGTTAACGACTGCTTGCATAAATGTGCACTCTGTATTTACATAAGCATCAGTTCCCTTTATCAAAATTGTTCCAATGAGAATAGCAGCTTCTAGTTACCCATCTCCAATCCTTGTCCTAGGGTAAAAAGGAGGACAGGATATCGGAAAGAATGTCCACACCACACTGTCTGTATTGATGTAGATGACTTTTTACTTTGTTTAAAACAGATTTCAAAGTAAAAAACAATTGATAGCGCTTTTAAAATTTTGGAAGTCTTAAATCCCCAAAGCATTGCCTTAAACCTGGGAGACAAGGATGGGGAGAGTTCAGAGAAGATAGTACAAGGAAGAAAAAAAAAAAAAGCTAGGCTTTAAGGACCAGTGGGTTCCCTATAGTTGAGGATAACTTAAATATATTCATTCCTTTTAGAATGGTGGTTACTATTTTTTGCAAAAAAATAATAAATAAGCATGATTACTTAAATATGGTAAGCAAAGCAAAAATGTACAAGGCAGAAATTAGAAAAAAAAAGAAAAGGAAAAATCCAGTCTGTCATCTATTAATGATAACTGTCATTTATATTTGCTGTACATTTAATTTTTAAAAGTTGTCATGTAGCTATCATTCTCATTGCCATGCACTGTTGTGCATGTATTACAAAATAAAGGTTTGGAAGATTTTATATTTCATAAAATAATTCTCAACAGAGAAATATTTCAACAATTTTCATTGACAGTTGTTTTAAGTTTATATTGTTTTTAACATGTAGCTTCTCTGATCTGTGGATTTTTGTGGAAACATTAAGTGCTTCAGCACTCTTGATGTTAGTGATACAGGCCCACCCCCAACCAAAAGTTCAGCTAATGACTTTAGAATGGCTGTCCTTATTTGCATGAAGATATTGATATGCCAGGTATTTCTCAGATACTGATCTGTCACTCAAACCCTTTATCTTGAATATAATATCTAACTTCCACAGTATAGAAAGCTGTCCATTTATCTAAGACAATCCCAGGCAGGCAGGAATATGCTGTCTTGGACTACATTCTTTCCTTAATATATAACCCATGTCTCTTGAATTGTCAGGTAATTTGAAAGGAAAAGTATCACTGTACATCTTTCTCATTCAAATTACATTGTCCATCTTCCTTCTGCTAGCCCTTACCCTGCCTGTATCTCTGGGAACTCTCTCAGAATATAAAATTAACTAGGCCAAAAATGGAAAGATACCTATACCAGTTATTGAAATATGAACCTAAATTTTCAGTCCAATTCCTGTTCACAGCCCGGCATTTTATAAATGTACATAAGCAATTTAACGATCTGTTATTGCTCATCCAGGGAATTGGGGATTTGTAAGAGAAATGCTCAGACTTCTACCTTGGTGAGGCAGAGGGTAGAGCGGAAGGAAAGCTTTTGCTTTGGCAGCGAAAGAAGCAAAGTCTCAATCAGATGGGGCTGGGGGTAGGTGAGCTTGGAGCCTAAGGTTTGTATCTGTAATGGAGTGAAAGCAAAATGCTTGAAAGAGCCTAGTTAGAGTGCTCTGTTTTATTATGAAATGAGCTTTCATAAATGCACTGTGGGCAAAGCTTGAGAGGTAGAGATGTGCGTGTGTGTGTGTGTGTGTGTGATGCACACATTTTTTAAGTTATGTTTTTAATTGAAAAGTTTACTAGAAAATGAAAGAGGGCATGCATGAGTTAGACATCCATCTTGCAACTTGTTAGGGGAGTTTTAGGTTGAAATTTTAACTTGCTTTGGGTTATTGGAAAATCAGGAGTTTTCATTGGGAAAGAGCATCTATAGTTAAATAGGTGGTGTGAGCATGACAACTTCATAATCACTGAATTAGTGTAAATAGAGAAAATACTTTGGACATTTTCTTTGGGCTTTCTGTTATCTAATAGAATCCAGAAAAGTCACACACACATAATATGAGTATGGGGCAACAATAAAGAGGATCATTTTCTATTTGACTGGATGTTGGAGTTTGGTTGCAGATAATCTGAGTTATTAGGAAAGCAGGAAGAGCGTGCCCTGATTTGAAATTGCAAGAACACAAGGAAAAAGTAGAAAGTGCAGGGAACTTATGACTGCCTCATTGTAAATATTTTTATCATGGTGTTCTAAGTCTTTTTATGTTCAAATGCAACTTGAAGGTGACAAAGTCTTAATTTGGAATGAGAGAGGAAACCGAGGTTTCTTCTATAAACCAAGTTAGGGGTGCCCAGGTGGCTCAGTTGGTTAGTGTCTGACTTTGGCTCCAGTCATGATCTCAAGGGTCCTGGGATCAAGTGCCACATTGGGCTCTGCATTCACCAGGGAGTCTGCTTGTCTCCCTCTGCCAGAGCCCCTGTTTGTGCTCTTTCTGCCTCTCTCTCAAATAAATAAAATCTTTAAAATAATGAAAAATGAAAAAAAAATGAGTTAAAAATTTCTTTAAGAGCTATTGGTCTGTGTATTTTTTTTCTTAGAAATAAGACATTCAAGTTATATTTGAATATTTAAAAGGATTAGTTTTTAAGAAATTGCAGTAGAGATGATTTTCAAGTATAAATTATATATGATAGAATCTTTCAGTGTTTTTTATTGAATTGATCAAGCTTGGAGAATATTTGCAAATGAGCAATATAACATGTTTGATAAATGTGGTATAATATGTCTAATTAAAAGACATTTGTTTACCAGACTGATATTTTAAATTATTCCGTAAGGTGCTATAATATCAGGGATTGCCATAGTTTCGACATCTTACCATGCTTTTAGAGGGAGATTCCAGATCTTGGGATATTTTTATTCTTCAATATCAATGTATTTTTAGAAAGTGATATTTTTTCATAGAGGACTATGCCAGCTAGCAGAATGATTTGAAGTGAGGTGGGGGGAGGAAGAAAGGAAGAAAGAAAGAAAGTGATAAGAGAGTGAACCTTAGAATCTATGGAAAGAGCAACAATGAGCTCTAGTGGCAAGATGTTATAATGTCAAGCAGGGGTGAAATTCAGCAATGGATAGACAGTCAGCCTTCCCTTTATACATTCAGGAAAGATTTCTCAGTCCTCCAAATGAAGATTAATTTGTGGAAATAAGCATTCCTCTAAATCAGAATCTCAATAACTTCAGCACAATATTAACTACCTTGGTAGGATATCTATAATTTATATATTACATATAATTTATCTATCATAGTTTTTACAAAACAACACCAACAAGATTATTCTATTAACAACATATTTTATGTTGGAGTTGACATAACTTATACTGCATCTGATCAAGTCATTCTGAAGTTAAACTTGGATTTTAAAGGAGTATTGATTTATGTGCTGTGTACTTGATAATATATGGGAGCCTTCTCGTCCCTCTGCTCTACCATCTGGCTCCTTCACACACAGGCATGATTTTAAAACAGGAAGAATGCTTCTTTTCTCTAAATCTGACAAAACTATATTTTACTTCCTCAATTCAGGGCGGTGGCAATGTACAAATATAATTGAATAAACATATCTCAGACATCAGTTCAAGCTTATTTTAGTTTTTAATGTGTTTTCACAACTATGAGCAGAAAAGAGGTTTGAATTGTTTGTTGCTGTCCATTTGTCTTGCGATTATTTTAATTCCAGGTACTTAATCAGAATAGCAACTAACATTTGTGCTCTCATGTGGAATTTTTAAAACTCTTTATTTGTTGAATATCGAGTAAATAAAATGTGCCACAAATTGTGCTAGATGTTAAGTGATATTATTCAAATGCTTTATTGAATTTTTCCTAATGGTAAATATCATCTTATTAACATTATTATCCACACATTCCTGAAGAGAACACTAAAGCTTAGGGGAGGTTAAATGAAACACAAAGCCAGTACATTTTAGATTTAGGATTGGAACTCAGATGACCTGCCTTAAAATCCTGAGGTCTTGTGAGGAGCACTGAGTGTTTTATGTAAGTGATGAATCATGAAATTCTACTCCTGAAACTAATATTACACTATATGTTAACTAACTGGAATTTAAATATGAACTTGAAACAAATCCTAAGCTCTGTTTGCCACACCTCACTGCTACTGTCTTAGTTCCTTTTTTTTTAAGATTTTATTTATCTGAGAGAGAGGGGGAGCGGGGAGGGGGTAGAGGGAGAAGCGAAGCAAACTCCCCACCAAGCAGGGAGTCCCCCCCACCCAGGATCATGACCTGAGCAGACGCTTAATGACTGAGCCACCCAGGTGCCCTGTCTTGGTTCTTTTTTAGGGCAATTCATCACAATGGATACAGAAGTACAATAACTACTTTTACCAAATATACTTTATATTGTATCAAACTTTACTATTTATAGATTGTTCTCACATATTAATATACTAAATTCTCTCTGAAAACTCCTTAATGTTAAATGAGAATTTTTATCCCACTCATGAAATTTTTAAAAAGAAGAATGTTTTATCTGATATCAGCTAACACATGAAAAATTATCACGGCCTTGGTCCTGAAACAGAACATAGTGACACATGCTTATCTGAGCTGCAGAAAGGTAGAGGGGAAAAACCTTAACTTTGGTATGATATTTTGTTCATATTTCTTTACAGCACTTCCAAATGCAACTCTAAATTATTCAGGGATTTTGATCATATCCAAATGGAAGGAATTTTAAACATGGGCAGTTCTGCCATATGGGATAACAGCATGGGGCACATGACAACCACTTCCCACTGGACAAGAGTGTAGAGAGCTGTTTAATACCTGCTAAATACATCAATTAAAAATCCTTACTACTTGTAAAAAAAATGCCATTTAAGAATCACATTATTTAGCAGCTGTTACATTACTTTCCCTGTAGAATTAGAGAACTACAAATCCCACTTCAGTCAATTCTAGAGAGATTACCTGTCATGTTTTAACTAACAGGCATATTGTGTCTCAAAAACCTTCTGGGCCAAATTTGTACATTAGCCTCAAGTTAGCTTTTAAATCAAGATCCTTATATAACTTCGAATAATCAGATTTTGCATAAAGTAAAACAAACACACAAAAAGGAATAATAGTTCAACCCAGAGCTCAGTTAACCTGATGGGGTTTGCTAGTTTTAATTCTGTCACATCCCTCTGAATTATTTTTTAAATTTGATATACATATATATTGTGAAATGATTATCACTATAAAGTTAGTCAACACATGTGGTATCTCACGTAGGTATGCATGGTGAGGACATTTAAATCTACTCTCTTAACAATTTCAGGTGTGTGATGCAGCGTTGTTAAGTATAGTCATCATGCTGAATATTAGCTCTCTGAACTTATTTATCTTAAAACTGAACATTTGTACCCCATGGCCAACATCTTCCCATTTGTCCCATTCCCCAGACCTTGGCAACCACTACTCTACTCTGTCTAGGAGTTTGACTCTTTTAGACTCCACGTATAAGAGAGATCATATCGTATTTGTCTTTGATTTACTTTACTTAGCATAATGCCCGCATTCATCCATGCTGTCACAAGTGGCAGAATTTTCTCTGTTATGGATGAATAATATTTATATATATACATATACATACACACACAATCTATACATTCCATTATATATGAACATACATTCACATTTTATTTATTCATCCACTGGTGGACACTTAGGTTGTGCTCATGTCTTCACTGTTGTGAATAATGTTGCTATAAACATGGGAGTGCAGATATCTTTGGTTCTGCTTTCATTTCCTTCGGATATAAATTTATCCAGAAGTAGGATTGCTGAATTACACGAAAATCAATTACTGTGATACACCATACGAATAGCGTAAAGGATAAAAAGAGGTGATGATCTCATTTGATTTAGGAAAAATATCTGACAAAATTCCAAATTCTTTAAGATAAAATCTCTCAACAAACTGAGTATGGAAGAAATGTATCCCAACATAGTAAAGGCAAGTATGACAAGCCCACAGCTAACATCATATTCAACAATGGGAAGCTGAAATGGTTCCTCTGGGATCTGGAGGAAGACAAAGGTGCCCACTTTCAACATGTGTATTCAACATAGTACTGAAAGTCCTAGCCAGAACAACTAGGCAAGAAAATAAATAAAAGACATTCAAATTGAAAAAAAAAAAGAAGTCAGACTGTCTCTATTTGCAAATGACATTATATGTAAAGAACCCTAAAGTCTCCACCAAAAAAAAAAGTAAGAATAAATAAATTCAGTAATGTTATAGGATATAAAATAAACATACAAAAAATCATTTGTATGCCTATACCTTAACAATAAACTATCTGAAAAAGAAAGAAAACAATTTCATTCACAGTAGCATCAAAAAGAAAAAAAAATGCTTAGAAATAAATTTTACCAATCAGGTCAAAGATCTGTATAATGAGAACTACATGATTTTGATGGAAGAAATTAAAGACACAAACAAATGGAAAGAAAAATGCCCCATGATCATGGATCACAAAAACTAGTATTTTTAAAGTGTCCCTACTGGGGAGTATCTGTAACTCAGTACACTATTTTATAGTTAATTATTTTGATCTGCAAGATGCTAATTTAAATGTTTTTACATTTTAGTTATTCCAAAGATAATTAATATTCCGGATAACCAATTATGACTTCTTCTAAATCATGTGACTTTATGAGCTGCCCCATTAATTTCTACAGTGATATTTTATCATTTTAAAAATCCACTCCTGTTGAGAGCGACAGGTTATAAGCGTCTAAGCCCTGTCAAAAATCTTTTTTTCCCCTAAATTTTTAACCACCAGACTGCTGTGCTTATCATGAGTATCTCTCAAAAATGCCTTTGCCTGTCAGATGCAGAAATGTACTGACATTTCAAGGACTCAAAACTTATATAGTGAAAATGAATATTTTTATAATACATT
>NC_048224.1:105492000-105493441 GCF_002007445.2 Ailuropoda melanoleuca | reverse complement strand
ATGCAGAAATGTACTGACATTTCAAGGACTCAAAACTTATATAGTGAAAATGAATATTTTTATAATACATTGAAAATCTGTTACTTAGCTATTTTAAATTAAAAGTAGACATTAGAGTCCTACTGTCCTACGACAGAATTGTTAAAATTGCCTAAAACGCGCAGCAATAAATCATCACAAGGCGTAATACACACAGTTCTATTTAGACAGCAATACAGGTGAGGTGATTTGATATTCAACAAGTTTTCCTTCACTTGCACTTACCCTGTCATAAATCAATTTATTCTCACAAAATAAAATCAGTGTGCACAAACCACAGTGACTATGTGCTGACCACAATGGTGGTCTCTCCCTGGCTAGAGCACTGTTTGAATCAGAAACATGGTGCGTCTGATCTCTGTGGCACACTGATTGATTGGATGCTAGGGTGTATCTCTTCAGCTCCTTATACTGCAGGAGTGAACTGCTGTTTCTTTCTTTTGGAACTCTAAGAAGCCCTTCAAGTTGGTGTGTGCACAGGCAAGTTGATTTTAGAGATGTTTCTGGAATTTTTATTAAATATTGAATATTTTATTCTGAATTATCTACTCTGAGAGATATTGCAGTTGATTATGGCAGCTCATTGACCCATAATCTCTAATGTCACATAACCTAGGCATCACCTTATCATTTCTAGCTAAAAACAGGATTGCAAAATAGATGTGACCAAAATTCTGACTGTACCCAGAATATGTTTCGTATGTCTTAAAACTTTTCTTTAAGTATGAATGGAAATAATTGAGGCAAGTCCCAGGGCACTGTAGACTATTAATAATTCAGTAGTACTGATTGTGCAAGTAATGACATATCAAGAAATAAAAATCTGGTAATATTAATTGATATCCTCTAACAAGCTGCTCCAGGGCATATCTAGTAGTTTTTAACACCTTTCAGCCAGACCACTTGCTTAAGGGCATTGAGGTTTAATGGTAAAATTTTAATATGTTTTTTTTTCTCTTTTGATCTCAAATGAGATCAATGAAGATTCATTCTCAGGAAGAATAGAGACTATTAATCCATTTAACACTAATCACAGGTGCAGAGCTGTAATGAGGGACATTGAATTTTAGATTAAACCAGGAGTGCATTTTTTAAAGGGTTATTTCCTAAGATCAAAAAGGTCTTTCTTTGAACGTGTTCCACAAACTTGAGGAATTTCAACAACAAATAGCGTTGCTTTCTGTCAGATTACCCAGAGTATCCCTCCTCATTTTTAAGGTCACTGGCATTTACACACTTAATTTAAGATGAAGAGACAAAGCTTCTTCCCAAAGAGCTGAAGTGGATAATTCCTGAACTTGGTGCATTGTATGAATCATGATAACATGAGATTATCTAATGAAGGAGAAATGTGTTTTCACTACAACACATAAACGCTACAGCTGGTTTTTCATATTAAAAT